>NC_081406.1:296548014-296805514 GCF_030272615.1 Cryptomeria japonica | reverse complement strand
AAGGTGGCCCACTTTTGACCATAAAGGAAAATGATTACACAAAAAACCATACAATCTCACTTTTATAAATTGCCAAACAACCTGTCACAAAGTTGAAGATAAAAATAAAGAAAGACCAAAAAACAATCTCCTAAATATCAAAATAAGATGAAGACATCCATCAACAAAGATATCCACAAAATTAAAAAATGCAGCCATAGAACAACATGATAATCAACCCAAATCCCATTCACTACAAAAAAATGTCAGCCGAGCATAAATTGCCCCTCCATCCTCCATACTTAATGAGGAGCTACTACCAGAAATAGATACAACAAGGATGCCGCCATAAGGCAAGACAACATCCCCCCTATAGCTATATAAGGAAGTGAAAAACCACACAAAGCTTGGAGATGGGAGAGGACAATTGAATAAAGGGAAGCTCAATCCAAATATAGAAACCACAACAAACTCTCTCCTTAATGAGGAGATTCTCCCAATAAATGTCAACAACAAAGATATTGCCCCAAAGACCAACACCTTCATTATAAGCACTTACAAAAGAACAACCACATCAAGAGTAGGGAATAAAGGAATTTTCTGAATGGAAGATCTGCTAAGAAAAAAGCTTCATGCAGGAGATAGGAATGTCCGAAGGAGCAACTTCTACATAATCAGCACCCCTAGCAATAGCCTTGTTTGCTAGAAAATCCGCAAAGACATTGATCTCTCTAAAATAGTGAGAAATAGTGAAAGTGGAAAAACCTTTTAGTTATAGGAGAATGTGATCTAAAAAATACTACAAGTGCCAAGAGAGACACTTTTTGCTAGCAACCGCCTAAAAGACCAGCATTGAGTCACCTTCAATAACAATATATTTAATGTTTAATGAAAGAGAGAGATCAAGCCTAAAGGATAAAGCCTAAAACTCAGCCACATTATTAGTACCATGACCAATATATTTATCCACTGCTTTGATGATCTTTGAAGAGTGATTAAAAATAATTACCCCAATCCCAGACCTCCCCAGATTGCCCTTATAAGCCCCATCAAACTGAAGTTTGAATGAAGGGAAAGGAGGAGGACTCCATTTAGCCATCTTGCGCTTAACAACCATCTGATATAACTCCATGAGAAGGCATCAAATGAAGCGAAGACCATCTCCAAGTGACCCAATTATCCCAATGAGAAAAAGACCAGAGATTATCTAAATTTTTATGAATGAAAGAAATCACCACTTCACTAATGGAAGCTTGGATTTTACCAATTATGTCTGCCAAATTCATAGATTTATGTTTGAAGATTCTTGAATTCCTTTCAAGCCAAAGATTCCAAACCACCAGAGATGGGGTGACAACCCAAAGAGATGAGTAGAACGAAGAGGGAAACAACAAGGGCCAGGACATAAATTGTGAAAGTAGATTTGAACAAAGAGCAAAAGACCATCCTAAAATATCTAACAGCCAATACCAATATTCAGAAGCAAAAGGACATAGCAGGAAAAGGTGATCCATCAATTCCATACAATAACCACAGAAAACATAGGGAAAAATTGTTGTAATCCCAAGCCTATTCAATCGCATCCCAATAAGGAATTTATCTTGGACTGCCAACCAAGCAAACGCCCCTGCCTTTGGAAGACAAACGGGATGCCAAAAAATCTTAGTAGGCCAACAAGAGGGTAAAGGGGGTTGAACCAAAGAATTGTACCCATCTTTTACTGAATAGGAGCCTGCAGCATTTTTAACCTAGACCAAAGAGTCCTCCTTATTATGGAAAACTAGAGGTCTTTTATGAAGTTCTTCTACAAAAGCTAAAATAAGATCGTTATCAATAGACAAGGGAGGGATATCCTTCCACTTAGCCACTAAACATGGACCTGAGGAGACAATGTTAAAATAATCTGCAATAAGAGGCCCCCAAAGATCCAATAGAATATCAGGGAAAGGGGACCAGTCACGAATAGCTGAAAGAGAAGGATGCCCATTCCAAACTTCATCCCAAAATTGGGCCTTTTTCCCACTATGGACAACCCAAGATAAAGGTGGTAAGACCACCTCCCTACAAGAAACCGAAAAATTCTAGAACACAAAGCCCTTCGGAAGAGATATTGCAGTAAAAATACTTTCTTTGGATGCTCCCCTTAAATACTTGACAAGCATGACGGAAGCCCATTTACTACAAGGGTCTGCATATAACTTCCAAATCAATTTTGCCCCCAATGCTTTATTCTGAATAACTAGGTCACGGATACCCGCACCCCCTAGCTCCTTGGGATGACAAATTTTATCCCAAGCAAGAAGAGGGATCTTCTTTTTACCTCCTTAGTTATCATTCCAAAGGAAGGTCCTAAGGGAAACCTTAATATCCTTAATGACTTGAGAGGGAGCCTGTAGGATAGACATCAAATATGTAGGAATGGCATTCAAAACTGATTTGATTAAAAGGATCTTACCAACCATTGAAAGCCACTTATGATTCCAGGAGGAAATTCTGGAGGCTATTGAATGAACAACTTTATCCCAAAATGAGGCCTTTTGCGACCCCAAAAAGAAAGGAATGCCCAAGCACATACATGGAAAGGTCCCAACTTGAAAACTCCAAAAGCAGGCAAGTTTGTCCCTAACTAGAGTGGAGACATTCACAAAAAATACTTTGAACTTCTGATTATTAACTTTTTATCCCAAAAAAGCAACATAATCAGAAATAATTTTCTTAATAACTTGAGCCTCCCTTAGAGAGGCTACCCCAAACAGAAGCATGTCATCAACAAACAAGCAATGTGATTGTGAAGAGGGGAGGCCATCTACTCTAATTCCTGACCATAAACCAGATGACGTAGCATTAGAGATGGTCCTCCTTAATGCTTCCGTCAAAAGAAAATAAAAAACGAGACAAGGAATCTCCTTGCCTAATTCCCTAGGAGCAAGCAAAGAACCCTGAGGGAGAACCATTGATCAAAACTGAAAAGCAGGCAGAGGATATACATGAAAACACCTACTTGACCCAGCACCATTGAAATCCTAAACGATACAAAACTGCTATAAGGGACTGCTAGTTAACACAATCATAAGCTTTAAGCATGTCTAGTTTTAGAATCATTGTTGGGACCTTTTGCTGAGATATGGAGGGCAGAATTTCATGAGCTACAATGGCACCTTCGGATGTCTCATGACCAGGCAACAAACCACCCTGCTCCAAGGAAATTATCTAAGGAAGGAGCCTAGAAAGCCTAACCGAAATTGCCTTAGTAAAAATTTTTATATAAGGTGGTACATAAGGCAATCGGATGAAAGTCCCAAAAAGAGGTAGGGTTATCCACTTTCGGAATAATAGCAATAAGAGTGGAGTTGAGTTCTCTAAATATTATCATATTTCTTCTGGATTCCTCCAAGGCTAACAACACCTCATTACCTATAAAGTCCCAACATTTCTGAAAGAATAAAGCCGTAAACCCATCAGGACCCGACGCCTTTTCCGAATGCATGGAAAAGACTATCTCTTTCAACTCAGCCAACAAAAAGGGGGCCATAAGCATCTTATTATCTTCTTGAAATACTAAAGGGGGGATCGAGTTCACAAACTCATTATCTACCAACACCGGCTCTGCTGTAAGAAGAGACTTATAGAACCTAACAACTTCAGTAGCAATATCATCCTCATCAACTAGACTATTGCCATTAGAGTCAATAATACAAGAGATTTGACTGCGAAGTCTCTTAAGCTTAGAAGAGGAGTGAAAGAATTTAGTATTTCTATCGCCTTTGGAAAGCCAAAGGTCCCTAGATTTTTGCCTCCAATAAGATTCTTCCCTAGCCAAGATCTCACTCAACTGAAGATTCAATAACTTAAGCTTATCATACAAAAAGGAGGTCATACCTAAAACAACAATACTCTTATTAAGCTGCTCAATTTCTTCCTAAATCCTGGCCTTTTCTCCAAAAACATTCTTAAAATGCAGTACATTCTACTCCTTAATCTGTAGCTTTAAAAAACCCAGTTTCTTAACAAGTTGAAACATCCGAGACCCAAGAAAAAATGGAGCTGAATTCCACCATTGTTTTAGTGAAGGTAAAAATGATCGGTCCCAAAGCCACATTGACTCAAACTTAAAAGGCAACTTTCTAGGAGCCCTATCCTCAAAAATAGTAAATAGAATAGGGAAATGATCAGAACCAGTGAAGGGGAGAATTGAAGACACAAAATCCTGGCCTGAATTAAACCAATTGTCTGAGACCAAAAAGCAATCCAGCCATTCTGAAATTTGACAAAAGTCTCTATGCATATTGGTCCATGTAAATGACCCATTAAGAGGTTTACAATCCACTAGGTTCAAAGAATGAATAAAGTTGCAAAAGTCTGTCATAGAATGCTTATTACGGATGATTCCCCCAGCCTTTTCGTCCAAACTCGTAATTGCATTGAAATCTCCCCCAAAAATCAAAAAAACATTACATAGAGGAGTAGCAAGAGAGACCAAAAAATTCCAAAGATTTCTTTTTTCTAGAACCTCAGAAGGACCATAAACAAATAACCATAATTTTAAATTTGATAGCCTACTCGTAACTAGGCCAAGCATCCAATTGGATGAGGAAGCAATTAATGAGAAATGCACACTAGAATCTTTCCAAAGGACTGTTAGCCCGCCCGAAGCACCAGAGGAGGGAGATGAACAAAAATTCCATACTTTCTAAGAAGAAAACAACCTATCAGCCGAAGATAAATTTAACTTAGTTTCTTGTACCAGCACCAAATCACACTTCATTAAGTTCAATTGTGACTTAAACAAGCGTCGTTTGTTAGGGGTGTTTAAGCCCCTAACATTCCAGGATATAATCCTCATTAGGGCTAAGGGGAAGTAACAACTCCCCTCGAAACATCCAAAGAAACTGGAGAAACCTTATCTGCCAAAAAAACCTTATGCAAATTTCGTTTAGAAGCTAAGGCTCGTGTGAGAGGTGGACTAAAGGGATTTTTTGATCTTTTCTTTCTGGAAGTCTCCAAAGAAGAAATAATAGTTGTTTGAATTCCCACATCAATTTCTAATTTAGTTTTAGTATGCTTGGGCTTATGGCCTCTTTTTCCTAGAGTAGACAAGGGTGAGGTAGGGGAAAGAGGAGTTTGAACCAAAGGACACCCGTTAGTGACCAAAGGAGAATCCACGGGCGCCTTATCTTGAATGGGACCTACCCTAGTCTCCTCCTTATCTGGAACAATGGGAACCAGAGATGGTCCAAGCACTAAAGCCACCAAAGCCTTATCCGTGTTGAGTAGCTCAAAAGAATTATTAGTGGGAAAAGCAACCAAATCATTCTCTAGATTACCCAAATCAACCAAAATTGAAGAAATTACCTTATTAGCTAAAGGGGAATTAAGAGAGACTTTATTAGCATTAACAATAACTTGTACCTGAGCAATAAGATTCTCATCTGGAACAACATCCACGGGATTTTTATTATTTAACAAAATCTCAAGGATTCGTGATTTAGCCCCTAAGTTATTTCCCATATCAACAACTTGGTCTGAAGACATTCCCATGTTTGAAATTTCATTAGAATTGTTTAAAAGGGGAGCATTCAACAATCCAATCCTTGGGGAAGGAACAGAGTAGTTAGGTACCCCTTCCGAAACCCTAGAAGTGAAGGTTTTCTTCAAAGGGGAAGATAGTTTAGCACCACCACCACCAAGATGATCCTTATTCCAGGCAAAAATATCCGCATTCTCATCAAAAGAGGATTCATTACCCCCCGAACCAAATTGAATGGATTTCATACGAAAAAACAAAGGAGAATCCATAATCACTAAAGAGCAACCAAAATTCCTAGAATCCCTAACTAAGTTTTGACGCCACAAGCCAAAAGGAGACCGAATGTTACAGAACTTTGGCTAAGAAACTTTAGGGGAAATTAAAACACAAATTTTGACAACCAACACCCCATCCTCAAACACCGAATGTGACAGCAGAAATTTACCAAGTGAATCTCCTATTTTTGTTAGAATATCAGAATCAACAAATTCAGATGGTAATAAAGGAATTTTAAACCACATAGGAACCTGTTTTGGGCCAACACTAGAAGTTTCTAGAAAGGGCTTCCAACATTCCACAAAAACCAGGTTTTTCCCAAGCCAAAAAAATGGAACACTCAATGCCTTATCCCTAGCAGATGCAGAATTGAAAACAATAATAAACGAACTTGTAGAGATAACATGGAAGTACAAAGTGTCATACCAGTGTGCATGAAGCTTATAATGGAGTTTTGACAGAGGAATAGAATCACCCCACACCTGGATCACAACTGACAAAGCCCGAAGGTCATGAGCATTTTTCCCCAAAATCGCATCTGAAGCATCAATCAAAGGAATCGAGAGCGGAGTAGGCTGAGACGGCAAATCCACATTCAGTAATTGACCTCCTAAATCCCTTGAAATTGGTTGCGAATTCGCAGAGATACTCGCCAGGCCAAGCCAAGCCTTATTACCAGAAACCCTAGCATGTCGATTCTGATTGCCCTTTTGCCAATTCCCCTTATTTCGTAAATTCTGATCTCGATTTTGATGTCTTCGAATAAACCCTTTAAAATATGCAGAAGTAGGAAAATCGTGTCGGGATGATTTATCCTCTATTACGCGAGCAGGTGAAACCAAAATGTCTACCCATTTGCCACCATGGAAGACCCATTGCGGGACATGTCCTGCTCGTGAGCCGAAGGGATCTTTGGGGGGGAGCAAGTCAGCCACCACCTCATCTCCCCACCATCTGTTCAACTGCATGGCAACCACCTATCTTGTTCGCTTGCTCCTGAAAACTCACACTAATTTGATAAATCAACAATCATTCAATACAATATTATATTATATTATATATTATATAATATATAATTATATTTTATAATATAATACAATATGTATTATATAATATAATAATATATCATATATTATATAATATATTATTATATTATTATTATATAATATATTATTATACTATATATATTATAATATATAATATAATATAATATTATATATTATATAATACGTATTATATAATATATAATATTATATTATATTATAATATATTAATATATTATATAATACATATTATATTATATTATATATTATAATATATATAATATATAATTATATTTTATAATATAATACAATAATATATAATATTATTATATTCTATAATATAATAGTATATTATATATGTTATTTTAAAATAATTTAAGTATAAAAATCGGATATTCGATTTTCTGAGACAAATATATTTCGACAATGACAGCCCATGAGTCATTTTTAACTCACGGGTTGCGCGATTTTATCAAAATCCGATATCTAGTGCACCCGATATCCGGTGTTTTGGCAAAAAATTGCTAAAAAATAGATTGAAAGGTAATAATTTTATCGTTTTCAAACATTTTCATTCATTTTTTGTATTTTTTGTTAAAGTTTATTTTATTTTTCATTGAAAATATGGTTTTTTTCATGAAAACTAGGTTTTTTAAAATCAAATACCTAATTGTTTAAATTTGTTAACTAAATTTAATTGTTTACATTCAATTAGGTTAAAAATGGGGGATAACAATGGAAACACTGACCAACCACAACTGCAACAACTAAACCCTCATTTGCCAAACCCCCCTTAATTCAGGATTTAATTGCACAAAATTTGAATGAATTGAGGGGGATTGCAGAAGTATATCGTAGGATCCCTCCTCTAAACCCAATTTTTGATCCTCTCACGTCGATCATAAAGAGTATGAAAACCATGACTGAGGAGAAAAATGTGGCCCTTTTGTGGCGAGATTCTATGAGGGAAAAATATGCAGATGGCTTGTCGTATAAGGATATCAAGAATCTCGAGATATCCAAAGCCGATATCGCCTCATTGTTTGTCAATCCCCGCACTGGTCAACCCGTAGATCCCAAAGAAACAAAAATTTCTATTAAATGGTTCACAAGTGATGGGATTGTGAAAAACTTTTGGGATCGTTGGTGGATGGTTTTTGACAAACCACCCAACAACAATCTTGATATTCCCTTCTATTTCATAAAAAAATTGTATGCTGAGTTTGTTTTACGTAAATATGTGAACTACTTTGACATCCAACATTTCTAGGGTGTAGGTTTAGGTATGCCCCAAAATAGACCTGGTATAGTTAGAGTAGTCCAGGGCCCATATGTTTCCCCTCCTCCTGTTGATCCCCCACCTGTAGTGGAGCATGCTGATATCATTTGTGAAGCGGCTTCATAGACCATATCGGCTATTCACTCTTTGAGTAGCCTTTTGGTTTCTCATGCTGGGTTAGTAGCTCAGCCTACTCTTGATGGTAGCAATGCATCCAGTGGCGTTGACACGTCATCCTCAGCTCCACACATATATGTGCCCCATAGTTGTGTCATGTGTGGGCACGTATGCTTGGGTCCAGTTGGACAGCCCATTGATCCTCCCGTGGATAGTGCAAATTATGAGGTGCATGAGATGCATGATGCACTAGGTATTATTACACAAACTGAAGGATACCCTGGGGAGTCCTCACATGCTAGAGGCGAGGAGGCACCATCATCATACATTGATGATGTAGTGGTAAGATTTGTATTTTCATAGTTTATGTTATATTTTAACAAAATATTTATAATCTAGATAATGTTAAGTACTAATTTCTATTTACATGGTCTATTTAACAGTTGATGACCAAGGAGGAGTTGAGACAGATTCAGGAGGGCACCTTGTCGGCCATTTCATTTGGCCTTCATAGCTTGATGTCACATATATTATTGCACCTAGTCGTTTGTATTTTATTGTACATACATGCTCATCATTGATATTGGTATTAATTAGATTATGTAGTAACTTGCATGTATA
Source organism: Cryptomeria japonica (assembly GCF_030272615.1). Taxonomy (NCBI): domain Eukaryota; kingdom Viridiplantae; phylum Streptophyta; class Pinopsida; order Cupressales; family Cupressaceae; genus Cryptomeria; species Cryptomeria japonica. The sequence continues at coordinate 296,796,672 of NC_081406.1, read as the reverse complement.
TCTTATTTTACTCTTGTAGGGCACAAGCAGCACGAGTGCGGGGAAGTGTGATTTAGGATCTGGTAGTGTAGTTGGAGACAAGGGAAAGGCAATTGAATGCAAATATGATTGAATGAATAGTTTAAATAACTTATAGTGATTATACATGTCTGGACATAGATTGATAGTTTCATATACTTGTTGTGTATATACAGAGAATTCTTGGCTTCACATCCTTGATGACTACACCCAGTATACCTGAAGAAGAAGAAGAGATGCCTCGAGTAGATGTGTGTTTAATTTATTTTTTGATTAGTAGATATAATTTTTTATTATCAGTGACAATTATATGCTAACTTGTATCAATGTCATGTTTCTGAACATATGTAGGTTGTGTATGAAAATATTCAAAACATACCTCCTCTACCGAAGACATACATAAAGAGTCCTGCAAAGCTGAAGAGAAAACATGAAGATGAGGTAAACATGAATAGTTCAATTATAGTTCATTTTTATGTTAACTTTTCAAATGTGATTTATATTATATAACTAATATTAATCGTGGTTTGTTTTTCTTGTGCAGGATCCTTCAAAGCCGAGTAGTGCAGCAAAGAGGATCGATTTTGATGATCCATTAGCAGCTTAGGATGTTACAGATAGTTTTGTTATGCTTACATGTCTAGTTGGCATGTATATTTTATATATGGACATACATTCACGTATTTAGACATACATTTTGTTTCAGTTGGCATTTATGCCATATTTGTGTATGGACATACATTTGTAATCATTTGACATTTATATATATATAGAAGTTGATATTCGATCATATTAATTGTTGCTCATATGTGCGTGGTGTTATCATGGAAATCTTTAATCTTCATTCCAATAATTAACAATGGTTAATAATGGTTATTTAATGAACAATATAATTCATTTAATGAAAAATACAATACAATTCATTTAATCAACAATACAATACAATTCATTCAATGAACAATACAATTCATTTAATGGGCAATACAATACAATTCATTTAATGAACAATACAATACAATTCATTTAATGAATGATACTCAATAAAATTCATTATTACCCTATGCATGGTCCTATTTTTCCCCCCACCTTAGTCAAATGCTCGGGGTTTTATTAGGGCAGCAATTTTTTGGTTGGCAAAAAAATCGTCAGTCTCACTCAATCGAATGTTGTCACGTGGCCAATTTCTCATTCAGCTCATCACGATGACAAACCGTCAGCTCCGACATGTCCAATTAGGTATTATTACCCTATTTATGCTCCTATTTTTCCCCCCCACTCGATTGAACGCTCGGGGTCATACCCTACCGACGTCATCCCTTGAGCACCCTAAGTGCTCAAAATTGTCAAACTTTGACAGGCCCTAACTCGAAATCCGTGGCACCTATGAACGATCTGTTTGAACCTACAGGGCAATGAGAGGGGTCCCTACAAAATCCTATCTTGGTTTTTCAAGTTTCCCTATGGTATTATTAGGGTAGCAATTTTTCAGTTGGCAAAAAAACATCAATCTCAGTCAATCGAATGTTTTCGCATGGCGAATTTCTCGTTTAGCTCATCGCGATGACAAACCATCAACTTCGACATGTCTAGTTAGGCATTATTACCCTATGCATGCTCCTATTTTCCCCCCCACTTGGTCGAACGCTCGGGGTCATACCCTACCGGCGTCATCCCTTGAGCGCCCTAAGTGCTCAAAATTGTCAAACTTTGACGGGCCCTAACTCGAAATCCGTGGCACCTAAGAACAATCCATTTGAACCTACGGGGCCATGAGAGGGGTACCTACAAAATCATATCTCAGTTTTTAAAGTTTCTGTATGGTTTTATTAGGGCAGCAATTTTTCGGTTGACAAAAAAAAATCGTCAGTCTCACTCAATCGAATGTTGTCAGGTGCCCAATTTCTCGTTTTGCTCGTCATGATGATAAACCATCAGCTCCAACATGGCTAGTTAGGAATTATTACCCTATGCATGCTCCTATTTTCCCCCCCACTTGGTCGAACGTTTGGGGTCATACCCTACCGGTGTCGTCCCTTGAGTGCCCTAAATGCTCAAAATTGTCAAAGTTTGACGGGCCCTAACTCAAAATCCGTGGCACCTGCAAATGATCTGTTTGAACCTACAGGGCCACGAGAGGGGTCTCTACAAAATTCTATCTTGGTTTTCAAGTTTCCCTATGGTTTTCTTAGGGCAGCAATTTTTCGGTTGGCAAAAAAATCGTCAGTCTCACTCAATCAAATGTTGTCGCGTGGCCAATTTATTGTTCAGCTCATCGCGATGACAAACCATTGGCTCTAACATGTCCAGTTAGGCATTATTACCCTATGCATGCTCCTATTTTTCCCCCCCACTCAATCAAATGCTCGGGGTCATACCCTATCGACGTCGTCCCTTGAGTGCCCCAAGTGCTAAAATTATATATAAACAAGCATTACACTGTAGACACATAATGATCATCAATATTTCCATGTATTGTATACACATAATAACCATTACACTTTCATGTGACATCCATGAAGGGATATGCAAACATGATTTTTTTTTTCATTATCAATACAACTACACCAATGTACTCATGTACAGATACATGGATATTATCATCAATATAACTAAACCAATTTGCTCATGGATATTGTATATCATCATAACAATGTTACATCAATTCACATCCATATACAAATACAACATCCCACTTCATCTGCATCAGACATCCTTGTGTCCTAAGAGAAAGGCTTACGTACAACAATGCCTGTATATAAATGAAGACCAAAATAAGTAACCTTTTTATGTGGAATGAATGTGCTACAAGAAACAAATTATAACACTTAATACAAATTAGTTTGGCAAATTATAAATAGATCATTTGAAACATTTTTAAGATGCACAAGATTGTATAATTACGAAACTTACCAGTTTCTCTGCAAAGTATACAAGCATAACTTTGAAGAAAGACACATGTTGATTAAAGCCCTTCTCACTGCATTTCTCTGCATGGTTGAAGACGATCGTAGATATGGTCATTTCTAAATAGAAATACATTCACTTGACTTAATGTTTATACAGAAAATTTTATCTCATTAATGTACAAAGGATTATGTACCATCAGCAAGAGAGGGTCTTGTCAATGACGAATGATCTAGCATGAACCTGTATTTTTAAGAATTGTTAGTCTACACATAAAATGCATGGATGAACATAAAGGCTTCATGATAATCACTTCAACTGAAATGCATGATAATGAATGAAAAGGTCAGATTATATACCACAAAAATACATCCCTTCGAATTATATCAACAGAACCCACTATGTTGATGCAAAAATCATAATGTGATACTATTGTATATCATCAAAAAAGACCTGCATGAGCATAAAGGTTTTGTGATAATTATATCATCAAAAATTGTCAAATAGTGTTCTCTAATATAAAAAATTGTAAAGCTCATCAAATGCATGATAATAAATCGACCATGTTGCAAAAATACATCCCTTCCGATTATATTGAGTGTACTCACTATGTGCATGCAAAAACCATGTTGCCAAAAAAAAACGTTCATCAATAGACCTGCATTTTCAACACATCCTTAATATACACGTAATAAACTTGATCATTAAGGTTTAATGATCATTGTTTGAAATGAAATGCATGATAAAAAAAATAAGGCACCAATAAAGACCTACTACTCAAGTGTGCCTGAAGGGTCATCTCTTTGCTTAAGAGTATTCAGTATTGCTTCATGATCAGCAGTAGTCACTGTCCATAGCTCTTTGGTCTTCGGTTTTGCTTGATGCTTCAACAACTTGACATTTGTAGCTATAATAAGGTTTGAATACATTATAATGGTTTTATGTCTCTCATAGTCTTCAAATGCAGGTATGCCATTCTTTCTAATCATGTATGTTCGTAACCAAGTTCCCACAACAACAACTGAACCTGTAGGATATGTGTACCCATCATCATTTGTCACTGGTTGTGTTAGATTTTGTTTTCCCTGTACACATCGTGCCAACCAATATTCTGATCTCTCTTCATTCCCTTGTGGCGCGACAACTGCAAAAACATGTCTTGGCTGTACAAGATCTAATAGACGATCATACTCAAGTGAAATTTCCATGTCATTGTTTGACAAGGATATTGTTTGAGATAAAGGAGTTAGATAGTGGGGAACCCACGTATCAACCCACTCACTTGACTCACACTGATCCCAATCACACCAAACACAAATCTGACAAAAACAAGCCAACGCTCGTGTCCAAATGGTCCATGTACTTGCTTCTGAGTTGAGAAATGAATGCATCTTTGAAGAATCTTTAATTGTTTGACAATCCAATCTATCTCCCATTGTTCCCTCCTCAACCAGCCAAAAGAATCTAGTCACTACTGAATCAAGAGTACCTCCATGTGACAATGATGAACTACACCAATCAACAATAGAACATGCATTAGAGAAATTTGCACCTAAAATCCTCAATTGCTCCTTAACTAGAGCTCTCTTCAAACTTGAACCTGCTCCATCATGCTCTCCCTTCCCATGCCCTGCCTCAAAATAACACCAAATATGAGGTATATGCCTCTCTACATGCATTCTACTCAACTAATAAAACATACGGGCATTCTTGAATTGACCCGTACAGTTATCTGACCATATTATATGTCGATCAATTGCAATATCTTTCTCATGCAAGAACTCAAAAAAAATCTTGAAAGAATGTTGAACATACTCAGAGGAGTGTGATCTATCATCACTCATATACAAATGATACTCCCTGATTATCTTCCTATCCTCTTCTGTACTATCAGGAGCATGTCTATATGTAATGTGAACAAAAATAGCAATCTGGACTGAATTGTAGTACTGAGACTTTACCTCATTCTGTGGTTACAATGTATAGTTCTCTGCAAAATCAACCACTGATACAATAGTGCCAATCGGGAAAGAGTTCTTACATATCCTGAACTGTTGATCCAACCACTGAGACCTATGGGTGTGCCTTGCATACTTGTAGAAAATAGTTTCCTTAAAATCCAAAATAAAATTAGCAATACTCACTTCTTTTGAGACTAATTCACATCTAGAACCTTCACCTCCACTCTTCAAAGTATATTTCACTATCTCGTATCTTTTTTTCTCAACATAATTATTTCCAAACTTGTTTTCACTGCCCTCATGAAAACATGAAACAAACTTTGACAACCCACCACATTCTAAGGACTTCTCATTCAAACAATCATTTCTATAGAAATAATAGCCATCATCTCTAGGGCATAAAAATAGATCTTGCAAGTCTCTTGATGATCTCAGAAATAGCATTGAACCACACTCCTGCAACATCTCATTAGTATGCATCGTAGAATGAATATGACATAAAGTTTCATGGTACATTGAAAACTCCACATGGTACTTGCAACAACAAGTATTGCGAATCTTAAGAGGAACACAATAAAATGGTTTCAAAGATTCAAAGGCCCTTTGTGATATTTGCAAATTTGGATGTGATTCACAAAAAAAATTGTACAACATTGTTTGGCTTGATTCCAAGAAATGTTTGGGATGCGGTGTGCGGTCTCGGTTGCCGATTCTTAATTTCAAAACATCCTTTACATTGGGTGACACTCTCGAATTAGAGTGCCAAAATTGTTGAATCTCCTCCTTCACATTGTTAGTCAACTTTCTATCAACACGTGGAAGCCTCTCACCAAATGCCCATGTATCTTGTTGAAGTGGATCGTCAAGTCTTTGTCTTCGTGCAAGTGCTCTATCCAAAGTTTTATGGTTTATGTTAAAATCAACACAAGTTTGTCTCATTTGATGAGCCTTCCTCAATTGATGGCTTACTAAGGAGGTTGTAATCACTCTTCGAGAGGCTCTCTTATCTCTTTCTTTGGTATTCTTTCCAATAGAATTGAGAGCGTCAAAAATATTTTTTGCAATAATAGAATTTCTCTCCATCTTCTTGTTCATACGAATCTTCAATTTGTTTAGCAATGGTCTCATCTTTATCATCTTTAGCAATTGAACAAAGAGTTCGCATTGCTCAGTCAATGTCTTATTGCTAAAATTTTGACACAACTGAACGGTTCTTGTTGACCTCTTGCCTTCAAGATTCACAATAATGTTCTCATTGATTTCAAATAACCAATTTTGGGTTCTTGAAGGTCTTGGATTTGGAATTTGTCTTTCATCCATGAGAGGGTCTTCATTTCTAAAGTAATTAGGTGTTACATATGGTTCACTTGGTTGAGAAATTCCACCTTCAATGTTAAAGTTTTCCACATTTTCACCTCCTATGTCAAAATTTTCCACATGTTGAGCATTTTCATTATCACTTTCAACATTTTCAAAATTTTCAATATTTTCACTTTCAAAATCTACATTTTCATTTTCAATAACTTGTGGCACATTTTCAAATTCAATTTCCTCTTCACTTGAAGTAACATTAGCAATATTTAACATACCTTGTCTGCTCCTCCTATGACATTCTCTATCTCTTTCTCTATACACTTCAATTTGGTCATTTGAAAGTTTTCTTTTGCATTTAGACTTCCGATGACTACTACTCCCCATTTCCCTCCACACATATGCTCCTACGTGATTGACAATGTAAGTTTTCACTATAAGAATCTCCCAAAGGCACAAATTTGTCTCTACCTGTCTGAAAACCCGTGATCCTCGACAGAAAATAGAATATGTAGACTGTGGGCCGTTGGAATCCACAAAATGGCCCACAAGGCTTTTTTTATTTTTATTTTGTACAAAAATTGGATATCCAATAAAATTAGATATCTGATTTTAATGTATAAATGTGTGGTCCCCAAAAAATTTCTTGTTGCCGCCTTGTATTTACTGAACTTCCACATTCATGGCGATGGCAGAAATCCGATATCGGGTTTTATTAGTCATAGTTTAGAGAGAGAGAGAGAGAAGGAGAGGGAGAGAGGGAGAAAGAGAGAGAGGGAGAGAGAGAGAGAGAGGAGGAGAGAGAGAGAGAGAGATTAGGGGAGAGGGAGAGAGGGGTCATATGGTGTCGTTAGGGGTCATATGGTGTCTTGGGACCCTTAGGACCTCTTAGGACACCATATGACCCCTAACGACATGGTTTGGTGTCTTAAGGGGTCATATGGTGTCATTAGGGGTCATATGGTGTCCCAAGACACCATATGACCCAAAACGACCTAATATGGTGTCATTAGGGGTCATATGGTGTCCCAAGACACCATATGACCCCTATGGACACCATATGACCCCTAACGACACTATAGGACCCCTTAAGACACCAAATCATGCCGTTAGGGGTCATATGGTGTCCTAAGGGGTCGTAGGACACAATATGACCCCTTAGGACACAATATGACCCAAAGCGACCCAATATGGTGTCATTAGGGGTCATATGGTGTCCAAGGTCATAAGGGTTTATGGGACACCATATGACCCCTAAAGACACAATTTGGTGTCTTAAGGGGTCCTATGGTGTCCATAGGGGTCATATGGTGTCTTGGGACACCATACAACTTGTTATGACACCATATTGGGTCACTTTGGATTATATTATGTCCTAAGGGGTCATATTGTGTCCTACGACCCCTTAGGACACCATATGACCCCTTAGGACATCATATGGTTTCATAAGGGGTCCTATGGTGTCCATAGGGGTCATATGGTGTCCTACAACCCCTTAGGACACCATATGACCCCTTAAGATACCATATTTGGTCGTTATGGGTCATATTATGTCCTAGTGGGTCATATTGTGTCATATGACCCCTTTAAGATATCATATGACCCCTTAGGGCACCATATGACCCCTAATGACACCATATTGGGTCGCTTTGGGTCATATGGTATCTTACGACCCCTTAGGACAACATATGATCCATAACGACACAATTTGGTGTCTTAAGGGGTCATATGGTGTCCCCTAATGACACCATATGGTGTCATAAGGGGTTGTATGTTGTTCTTAGGGGTCATATAGTGTCCCATGAACCCTTATGACCCCTTAAGACACCATACGACCTGCTATGACACCATATTGGGTCACTTTGGGTCTTATGGTGTCTTAATCTCTCTCTCTCTCCCCCTCCCCTAGTCTCTCTCTCTCCCCTAATCTCTCTCTCCCTTAATCTCTCTCTATCCCTCTCCCCTAATCTCTCCATCTATCTCTCTCTCCCTTAATCTCTCTCTATCTCTCTCTCTATGTTTGTTTGTCTGTCTCTCCCCTAATCTCTCTCTATCCCTCTCCCCTAATCTCTCTCTCTCTCCACTAATCTCTTTATCTCTCTCTCCCTTCCCTCCCCTCCCTCCCTCTCTCTCCATCTCTCTCTCTCTCTTCCCCCTCCCCATCTCTCTCTCTCTCTCTCTCTCTCTCTCTCTCTCTCTCTCTCTCTCTCTCTCTCTCTCTTCCTTCCCCCTACCCATCTCTCCCTTCCCCCTCCCCATCTCTCTATCCCCATCCCCTCCCTCTCTCTCTCCCCCTACTCCTCCCTCTCCCTCTCCCTCTCCCTAATATCATATACTAATTTATTTATAAATTAATATATTAATTTATTAATAAACATTAGATTAATTATGGGAAAATCAAGCTAGAGAATTTATTGATTAAAATCGGATATCTGATTTTTGTAGTCAAATTTTCAAATTTCAAATTTTGGCTTGGGAATGCTTTGGTATTTAGCTTGGAAGTGACAAGCCTGGAAAGTCAATTGAAAAAACGTATTTTTTAGTATTCCTTGATTTTCTAGACTTTACACTGGTGGCTGACGACTTTTTTTGTAGCCAAAATTGATAAAATGAAAAGGGTTTTTTAAGGACATTCCCAGCTTTCCAACAATATAAGGCTTGTCTTATTTCGACATTAATAAATAATTATTATTTATTTTCTAATTGAATTCTGACAATAGTCTTGATTGATATATTGATTGAAAAATACTCATAACTTTCAAATGGTATAACATTTTTTGAATCCGAAACATGCATCACATCCTATGCTTCGTCTACTATAGGGAAAAAAATTTTAAAAATCATAATGTTTTGACCAAGTTAAGGTGGTCAGACGTAGGAGTTTCTGAATTTCTGAAAAGTTGTAGTAAAAAATTCATAAATAATTATTTACTTTATAAAAAATTCAAAACTAATATGTGTCACATCCGGACATGAGTCTAATACTTATATTATAAATATTATAAAAAAATATTATGATTTGATTGTGATTAGGGTGGTTAGACATACATCTACTTCTTATTTTTTTCCTAAAATTTTAGTACCACTGCATTGAAATTTGAAATTTTCATCAAATAGGATTTTTTTTTCCAAAAAACAACTAGTAGCTTAGAAACTAAATTCAATTTTCTATATATTCTCTTTTTACATATGTTAAAAATAATGTTCACAACTTATTCAGATTTTCATGTCAAGTTGCATAACTCTGATTTTTTGAAATTTCATTGCCACTTAAGGGCTTGTTTTGGCACACCATGATCCTCCACATACCCATATATATAGATAAAAGCTCCCACTTTTTATGGTGAGTGGGAGCTAATGGACCTATTGGATGTGTGTGTGTGTGTGTGTGTGTGTGTGTGTGTGTGTGTGTGTGTGTGTGTGTGTGTGTGTGTGTGTGTGTGTGTGTGTAGATATACATATAGATATGTGTGTGTGTGTGTGTGTGTGTGTGTGTCTATATATATATATATATATATATATAGGTGCATTAACTCCCACTCACCATAAAAAGTGGGAGGTTTTATCTACATGGTAAATGCCAAAACATGTGGCACAACCTCCATACATGAAGATAGGAAGGTGGCAAATAAAGCCAAAAAAGGGTGAGAAAACAAACTACCAAACTACCCCATAACCCACTTAGGGAATGGCAAAATAATGGCTATGATAGGTGGCACAAGAAGTCAAAAGAGGGTGTGTAACTCAACTACACATGTGTGGATGAGAGTGATACATGTAGCTGAAGTACTTTGCCACATATCCTCAAATTAACCACTCCTAATAACCTACACAAGGTTAAATAATATGTCCCCCCATCATAGTTATTATTGGGTATGAATCAGCTTGCTATTTTAAGCTAGAATATGCTAGCCCATAGAATTGTAGGGGGGGCATGTGGTGAGGGACCTACAATAATCTGAGTGGCGAGAGGATTATTATATTGCGAAGGGCGGGACAGATCCTTCCCATTGTTCTTTCTATGGCTATATTAGGACAGTTTTTTGCAGCAGTGGAAGTGTGACTTAAGCTTCCCTACTCCCCTCCTTTCCTTTAGGCCTAGTTATTTAAGGCTTTGTTGACTCATTCATCTATTTATCTATGAGAATATTGTACGAGTGGATCAATGATAAATCACAATGTCAAGGTGGATATGTGAGAATCTTCATCCTACCCGTTCTTATCACTATTTGATATTATCACCACAACTGAATATGGAACTACATAAAGGGAAGTTGGGAATTATGGTTATCAATCTGGCCACCTTTTCTAAAGCCTTCTCTTTTGGCTTTGATGGATCTATAATAACATTGTTGTTAGTCGAGCCCGATGTCGGCTCACCATGATACCTTTGGTGGTGATTCAACTGCCTCTATCTCTACTATTGGTGCTTCAACGTAATTCAACTTACTTTTTCTCTTCTGTGAGACTTCTGATGATGGGTATTGATCTCCATCGACTCAACGAAGTAAAAGCACAAAACTATGTCACGTTTCAGGTCAGCTCATCAACATAAATTAATTTAAGTAATTTTAACTAAAATTTAATTTTAGTCAAACATATGGTCTATAGAGATTCATTATATGTATATTATATAAGGCCCACAACTTTTCCAATTCGATTTGTCTACTAAATGTATATTTATACCATTTTGTGTCTAATTGCCAATTTTATTTTATTTTTTTGAAAAACTCATTGTTTCAACAACTTCTACTCTTATAAATAATATTTTTTTTGAAATATAAAAATACCCTTTTATAGATCTAAAAGTGAATTTTCCAAAATATATATCTTTTAATATTTTGATTTGTATTTATATTTTATATTTTATTTTTATTGAAAGTAGGTCATCGACACTAAAATATAAGGTTGATTATCTTGTAAAGGAAAAATATTAAAATTTGGTTAAAATTTTGGAAAAAATAAATGCACTAGAGAAAAGAGTGTATGTCAAGATGATATAATTCTTTTCAAATTTGGATAAATAATTAAGAAAAAAGGTGACACCAAATGGAAAGAGTTATATTTTAGTACACGCAACTTTCCAAATTTATTTAAAAATATATATATACATAAAAAATAGTTAAAAATATATTTTTGAGCTAAATTTTCAAGTTATCAATATACACAAAAAAAAATTGAAAAAAAGAGAGTAAAATTTACTATATAAAGTGTGACACTTCATGTAACTTCAATTTCACTATTTTATCAGCAACTAAATTATAGTGTTTACTTTATAAGAAAGTATATTCAAATAATTTTTTAAATATTTTTAAAAATTACAAACATAAAACGTACAAATAATTATACATTTTATTAGTTTACATCATTTCAAAATTGAAAACATATATTTCACTTTCTATCAGACAAAGTTGAATTAGCATTGGCCATTTCCTTTATAAAAGTGTAACACAACTTTGTGCTTTACACATTCTTAACATAAAGAAAAATAAAAACCTATGCTAACACCCACCTTAAGCGTAGCTTAGGTGGATAAAAGGATGGGTCCTTAAAAATGAGGCCACGTTAGGTACCCATTATACATTGAGATTCCCCCTAAAGAAGAATCCCTAATAAGAGGAATAACCTCCCCTAAATAGAGAGGTAAAATGAAGGACTAAGAAGCCCCTACTGAAGTAGACACTTATTCCATGCCAAGAAAAGAATTCAAATCAAGGAACTTTCTTTTGATGAAGATATCCATATTTTTCTCTAATTTACAACAATTTACTTAAGATCAATGATGCCTTCCCGAATCACCTCCCAAATGTAGTGCATATGTATTTCAATGTGTGTTGTCCTCTGGTGATGAACTGGATTTCTTGAGATTTGTATAGCACTACAATTATCACAAAAGATGATTGTAGGCCTTCTGATTAGAATATCAAAATCGGTGAGAATACTCTAAAGCCAAATAGTCTCAGTGGTAGCATTAACTACCCCTTGATACTCAACCACTATTGATGAAATAGAAATTGTACAATACTTCTTGCTCGACCAACAAACTAAACCAAAACCAAGGGAGAAGCAATATCCTAAAGTAGACTTGTGATCCTAAGAATCATCTACCTAATTTGAGTAGATATATATCCAACCAAGTCAACATCTATGCATGTTAAACATATTGAATTCCATAATTGTGAGTACCTTGAATTTAGTGGAGGCTCTTTTTAGCTACTTTCCAATGCAACTCATGTGGATCTTGTATGAATTGAGATACCATACACACAACATATGAAATGTTAGGTCTCATATGAGTCAACTAGATGAGACCGAACACGTTGTCAGTATAAAGTATCATCAACCAGGGGTGAAGAGGACTCAGCCTCAAGTTTTAACCCTAATGAAAAGGAAAATTGTTGGATGAAATGATGCTAAAGGTCTATTCAATGTAATTCAAAATTTCATGTATCTTTCCCTAAGGTACTCAACCTCATCGTACTCGGTCCTTTTTATATTGCCCTAAGGTGGTGAACCTTAGTTGCAAGTCCTTTAAGGGAGTAGTGAGATTCCTTGGGTAGTGAGCCCAAAAACAAATATTGTAATACTTGTTCATATAGTGTGAGTTAGCTCTCACTGTGGATTTTTTCTTCTTGATTTTTCCATGTAAATATGGTGTTCTCTTGTGCATGTGTGTTTATTGATTTATCTATCATTACTAATGATCTAATTAAAGAATTTATAATTTCAATTGTGCTATAAAGTTTTAAGTTTAATTCAACATCGATTCTCCCTACCTCTCAGTCTTGGGGTGTGTTCAATGGTTAGTATTGCAGCCAAGTTCTTTTGAGGAAGCTTAACTTCTTGAGGAAAGGTTTGGGATGGCACAAAGTAGATCACATAAGACACCTAAGTTTGATGGAACAAACTACAACTTTTGGTAAGTTAGAATGGAAGGTTATTTGACATCTTTAGGGTTTGGAACACAGTCAAAGATGGTTATACATTTCCCCCTACTCCTCCAGTGAATGCAACTAATATCAAGTTCTATAAGAATAATGTTAAACAAAGGCATGCAAACATGAGTGGATTAGCAAATTCAAAACTTGTGAAGGTAATGCATTGTGGTACAACTAAAGAGAAGTGGGATAAACTCAATAGCATTCATGAGAGAGATGACAAGGTAAATAAAATCAAGTTGCAAAATGTCAAGTGCAAGTTTGAGAATTTGAAGATGTCTGAGGATGCAGATATTGCTAGATACAAGCTCCAATTTGATGAGGTAGTAACTGGCATCATATGTATTTATGCTAAATTGAAAGAGGATGAAGTTCTTAGAAAATTACTTAGATCGCTTCCTAAATCTTATAGTCATAAGGTGTCCTCTATTGAAGAAAGTAAGGACCTAGATAAATATCCAATGGATCAACTATATGATGCTCTGACTTCTTTTTAAATGAGAGAGTTTGGTAAAGATTCGCCTAAAAGAGAAGTTGCATTCAAGTTAGTAAAAAAAAGAAGATATAGTTGTTGATTAGCTTGATGGATTTGATGAAGTTGAAGCAAACTTCATGAGAAGATTGAAGAAAGGCACTGACATTTTAATTGTGGGAGAATTGGTCATTTTGATTCTAAACCTATGTTTAAAGAAGAAAACAAAAAGAGAAAGAAGACAAAAATAAAAGAGAGAATTCTAAACGAAGTCTTTATTCAAAAGAGAGAATTTATTCATCTGAAGATGAGGATTGTGATGACTCAAATGATGAAACACTATTTATGGCTATGAAATTTGATGAAAAAATGAATAATGTTGAAGAATGTAAGGAGTGTGGTACCCTGCAGACTGATAAAAACAATGAAAAATCAATGATTCTATGCACTTCCTTCCATGCCAAAAAAGAATCAAAAGAGAGTGGTTATTCATTTGAAGATGAGGATTGTGGTGACTCAAATGATGAAACACTACTTATGTCTATGAAAGTTGATGAAAAAATGAATAATGTTGAAAAATTTAAGGAGTGTGGTACCCTGCAAACTAATGATAACAATGAAAATCAATGATTCTATGGAGTTCCTTCCATTGTAAATAAGAACCAAATGCTTGGGTGATTGATAGTGGGTTCTCCAATCACTCGATTGGTGATAGAAGAAATTCCATTAGTCTTAAGATGTGGAATAGTGCATTAGTTAAGTTTGGTGGTGAAGAGTTTGCTCAAATTTGTAGAAAAGAAATAATAACAATTAATAGAAAGAACAAGATAGAGGATGTTCTCTATGTGAAAGGACTAAAACATAACCTTCTCAATGTTAGACAAATATGAAATAAACGATACAAACTCACATTTCTTTATTCTTTCATGATCCTATATATTTTGAAGAAACAATAATATAAGAGAATTGGATCAAGGCACTAGATGAATAAATTGACTGTATTGAAAGAAACCAAACATAGGAGTTAAGGAATCTACCTAAAGGCAAAGATTGTATAGGAGTCAAATGAGTTTTTAAAATTAAATTTAATGTTGGAGGTAAATTTGTAAAACATAAAGCAAGAATATTTTTTAAAGGATTTTTACAACAATATGGGATTGATTATAATCAAGCATTTGGTCTAGTTTCTAGACTTGATACAATTAGAAATTTTTTTATGTCAAAGGCGTATTACACTCACATATGAATGCAAAACATCCATCAATAAAGCCTAGAAGCATTTAATTTGATGTGTTTGTGAAAACTAAATGAGTGAAATACAAAAAAAAAACATTTAATTATTTTTTTAATTTAATCTATGCACTCAAATAAATATTATTTAATTATTTAATACTAATTCAATCTTCACTTCCACCTCTCAACTACCACTCACTCTAAGTTTAATTGATCAATCAATTATGTCTATCTCTATCATGCAATTATTAAACTTCATAATTATCTCAATCTAATATTATTAATTACGGAAGATGGGAAATGTCATACATAAAATCCACTTTTTTTTCAAAAGTAAAAATATAATGATGATATTATAATAATATAGTCAAGTTAATTAATTTTCTTTCATCAAGAATTTAATAATTATTATTATTATTATTATTTAATACTAAAATATTTTTAATTGTAATAAAGATTATACTAGAAATATAAAAAATATAAAAACACAAAAATAAAAATATATTGAAACATTATAATATGAATAGTATAATCATATCATAATAATAATTTAATATTAATTACAATATCATAATACAATAATAATTCAATATTAATTACAACATAATAATATAATAATTTTTAATTGGAATAATAAATAAATATGATATCTTTTAGCGATAAGTATGCTGGTAGTAATAGTTTGTAAATAATATTTGGAAATTATATCTAATAGATTTGAAATCATTCTTCTTGAATGGTATTTTTGGTGAACAAGTTATTTTCAACAATCACCTAGGTACAAGGTATATATGCATAAAAATAAAGTATAAATTGAAAAAGGCATTGTGTGGTTTATAACAAGTACCCATGGCTTGGTATATTAGGATTAATTCCTATTTGATAAACAATGAATTCAAAAATATAAAGTTGAGGCTACATTGTATATAAAGACCAATGAGAAAAGTAAAATTTTGATTGTGTATGTATGTTGATGATTTATGTTTTACTAGAAACTTGTCAATAGACATATTTTAAATTCAATCATGATGAAAGAATTTGAAATGATAAATTTAGGCTTTGATGAAATATTTCTCAAGCATTGAAATTATTTAATCTGAGAAAGGTGAAGCATGTCAAGATGTGTTAAGAAGATTTAAAACATTTTTTTTTAATCTAGTATCAACTCTAGTTGCAACAAGAACAAAACTTAGCAAAGAGTATAAGGTCTCAAATGTTAATGCAACTATGTTTAAAAGACTTGTTCGAATTTTGAAGTATCTTACACTGACTAGGCTAGATATAATGTGTGGTGTTAGTTTGATCTCAAGGTTTATGGATTCACTTCAAGAATATCAATAGCATGTTGAAAAAGGAATACTGAGATTTGTTGCAAGAACAACATGAAATGAAAATTTTCATTCCAGAAATAATGTTTTGGGTTTTGAGGGTTAACTGACAATTATTTTGTAGGTAGCATAGATGATAGAAAGAGGACTTTTAGACATGTCTTTCATTTTAGATAATGGAGATCAAAGAAGAATTCCTATAGTTACAATTTCATCAGCCAAAGTAGAATATGTAGCCACAACTACTAGAACATGTCAAGCAATATGGATGAATCAAGTTTTGCTAGATTTGTTGTACAATCAAGAGTAATCAACACCAATTCTTTGTGTAACAAGTTATTAATTGCATTATCAAAGAACCATATCTTTCACAAGAGAGAAAGCATATTAGTACGAGGTACTACTTCATTTGAGATTTGGTTAACAATGGAAAAATCTACCTTGAGTTTTAAAAATTTGAAGATCAATTGAGAGATATTTTCACTAAGACATTATGAAAAGACATTGAAAATCTAAAACAAAAATTGAACATTATTGATATTGAATTAGTTAGTGATAGAAATTAAAGAAGAGTATTGATGAGCATTAATTTCTGCCACCAACTATCAGCAAAATGGGTCAAACTGAGCATTTAAAACAGAAGTTTCTCACGACCATTGTGGATGTTTCTCCCACCGACCATTGTGGATGTTTCTCCCACCGACCTCCAGCCCATTTTCCATGCATGTATTTTGAATGTGTAGAATTCCAGATAGTTCTAAGACCTCTATTAATAGAGGAAATTATCGATTAAGCAATTAATACAAAAAGAAAATAGTTTTCCTCTGTCTTTTAAACAACAAACGTAAGGAATGTGCAACTGAGATCATAACAATTGGGAAAGGATAGACATTCAGACATAAATATTAAGTTGTCCTAACTCTCAGTATCAAAAGGGGTATATATTAATAGAACCCAACCTTTCTATTACATTAAGTCGTTATAAAGAGATTAACAAAGTTCTAAACATTTAAAAATAAACTGCTCCAAAAATTGAATAAATTTCATTAGACCAACTTGCAGTGCCTATCCTTTTCTCTCTATAGAATATATATTGTAGGTAAATAGGCCAGCATTTAAATTTAAATTAATTTGACACTCATAAGATATAAATTATTCATGTATGTGTCCTTACAGAATCAGATTAAAGAATAAAGAGATCAGAAATTAGAAATAGGAAAACGAAAGATTTATAGTGATTCCTAATATGACTATGTCTACTTTTAAGTAGAAGAAAACTCTTCATTAATTTCACTATTTTAAATACAACAACAGTAGCTCCAGCTATGCAATGATAATCAGATAATAACATTATCCATACATATAAAATATTTGAAAAGTATGAATTAAGGTCAGTCCAGAAGGAAGGAAAAGGAGGTAACTGTTAGGTTCCATATCCAACAAGAAGATGAGAATAATAAGCAATCTGTACCTTCCATATCTCTTTACATGGGTGATGTGACCATGCTCAACAAAGAATTTCATTGGCATCTCTGTGGTTAAATAGGCATAGCAGACTTCTATTACAAGATCAAATTCTTGGCAGGGAATATGATATCCTGCTTACTGATCCATCCCAGCTCACATTTACAACAGATGACAGTGACAGCGCTCTTCACCTGTCAATTCACAAACATCCAGCGAGCTGCTTCTGTGAAGTTCATTGATTTGCCGTGCAGCGCAGTCTTTGAGGGAGTGATGGCAGCCTCACTGTTCGTCAAGCATTTTTGTATCTTTTATGTTATTTGGGGCATTTTGCTGTTTGTTGTTGTCTGCTGTCCTCTCATGGACTGTGTGTTTCAAATTCTGCTCGGTCAGGGCTGCTGCCTTATCTGTCACTTCGTTCTCCTTCTGGGAGTGATGCCCATCAGCAGATATTTGTAATCTTAATCCAGTTAATAAATATATATATATATATATATAGCTGATTATTTAGATTATTAATACATGTCAGACACATAATATTAATGGTAGAAGTTGGATGAAATTTGAAGCATTCGATATTAATGAATATCTTATTATAAACGACGAGGAATGTGGCTTACCAAAAATAGATGACCAAAATAAATTCGCAGGTTTTCCGGAATTTACAAACCCTATGATTTAGTTTATATAAATATAGTAACTTATGCTAAGCATAGCTACTTCTTAGAACAAAACAAAAATCCCAGATCCAGTTTTCACTGCTGTTAATACCCCACACACTGCTAAATATTTTCTAGTAGCAAGAAAAAGAAAAAGGCTATGGCATGATGATAACCCAAGTTCAAGCCCAACTGGATAACCTCCATAAGTTAAAGAGTGAACTAATAGTGGCTTCAAGACACGGGATGTTCTAAGCTTGTATGTGCATTCACTAGGTTTAGTTTAGATAAGTTTTGAGTGTTACGATTTATCTATCAAAATAACGGATGAAATGCGTTGCGTTGAAACAAAACTAAAGGATCCAAATCTAACAAAAACCCAATCATAGGGAAGAAGCTAGACTAAAATCTTTCATAGAATTGGGTTCCCCGATAACAATGTTCTCTCTGAAAACAATATCTTAGATCGATTAGAAAGGAGGCCATCTTGAACATCAAGAATCCATAGTTAGAATAAATTAAAGAAAGATATGTTGGCATAGATGGTTGGAACTTGGGCTTATCTAACACATTCTAATTATTGATCGCTTACGTGGCTGGTGTGGCCCCTCTCTACATACCCATTTGAGGTATCAATCGATAGATATTCGTCATTCCCATTCAAATTTTGTTCCCGCATAGAACTTCGGTGGAGGCCTATGATCATATAAAAAAGGAACAAGGTTCTCATCTATTTGTTGGCATACTCCCACCTTGTGCCAAAATGGTAGCTTTGGAACAAGGTATCGATATACATCGAAGCATAATGGAAGGGGGGTTATTATCAAATTTTACATTTTGAGAATATTTGGTAGACATGAATGTGAAATGTGGAAGCATAGACTAGGCATGTGAACTTTTGGATTAGATGCATCACAGAAATGTGATCTTAAAGAATGAACAATTGTAGGATGTATACAAAGTGTGTTTTCTTGAAAAGGATTCAAAAACTTTAAGTCAAATATGATTAGATGTGTAAAGGAAAACTTTGCAACTTTTGCCAGCATCCTTTTAGCCTGCACCAAAACGAGAGCTTTGGAATAGGGTATGGACATCCATCTTGTAATTATAGAGAAATGTTGTCACATGTTGTATAGCTGCAATTGCCCTAGAAGACATGTATGCAAAATTTGTAAGCATTGACATGTGAACTGTTTGACAAAATCCCATGATTGTGGGATATGCTCAATGTGGAAGCATAAACAAGGTACCTGAATTGTTTAATAGAATGACTCAAAGAGCATTGTTCTCATGGATATTAACCAAATGAACCTAAAGCATAAAAAATAGAGGAATTTTCTCAAAGGTAGTTGCAACTGCTCTAATAGACATGTATGTAAAATGTAGTTATATAAAAATTGTGTGTGCAATATTGATGATGGAGATAGAGCAGTGTTGATAAAATAAACATAACAATTATTCTTTGAATAGTCATGACTATCACTATTGAGAATAGGTATATTAGATAGGACACGTGGCATGAGTAGATTGGGCCATAACGAAGGCATTGAGTTTACCACCACCACAAGTGATGTTTGGTTAGTGGAGACTTTATTTAAATTCACATTGAATATCTACAAAGATCACACACTTGTAAGATATAATAATTTCAATACATTAGGATGATTTCAACATTTTGACATGAGGCACTCTAGCATAAACATGTTACTAAAGATATGAGATGTAAATTGATGCAGTCAAGGTAGGGAGATCCAATGAAGGACAGCCCATCCTTGTAGCCTAACACAAACACCATGCAAGATATATTGGTAACCGGTAATGCAACACCAGATAAAGAAGAAAGAACAACTGGTAACATCACAAAATACACAACCGGTAAATAGTATGAACAAATATTATGACAAATTGAAGAATTGCATATGGGTGAACTCACAAAGTTGGTTCCCACTTTCGCCAACGAAGGAATTTGGCGAAAGTGGGGAGTTTATTTTTTGAGAGGTTTGAGCGAAATAGGCTTGTTCGATCGAACTACCCCTCCGAGTTCGAGCGAACCGACTTGCGGTCGTGGGTTCACTCGAACCATGGGTGGATTTTTTGGTTCGAGCGAACCCACCAAAATACTTGTACGAGTCAAAATTAATCTCGTGGGTTCGAGCAAATTGGGGTTCGCTCAAACCCTTTATGGTTCAAGCGAACCCAATTCGATCGAAGCACTGTTCATTCGAACCGTGCTGTTAGAGGTTTCTCCCAAAAAATTTCAGAGTTTTGAAGAATTTATGACTTCAGAGCTCTGGTTTAAAGCACAAATGAAATAATCTTGATAAACCAATAATATTAGATGGTAGTACTTGGAGAAATCTTTCCAACAAGTATAATTTTATATATTTTGAATTTATTATGTTCTTGTTTTTTTAACTTTCTGGAAAATTGGTTTTTCACCGAACATGAACTTCTCTGTTCAATGCATTGGGAAAAATAAGAAACTAATTCAAAAAAATTCTAAAAAATATCTAAGCCCCAGGTATTGATGTCTTATTTCTAACAAAAAAAATAAAATTGAATTTCGATATATATAGAACAAGTTATGTGTTCAAACTTAAACCTATGTCTCAATTATGACTGGTCGGACTTCAAAACTTTATAAAATGAAAAATATTGAACTTATCACTATCAAACCAAGTGCAAGCCCTGGATATTGATGTTACAAACCAAAATTCGAAAGAATTGAGTTTTTATCATTTATAGAAAAAAAGTTATGCATTTCGGGAGGCACGTCACTCTTAAAAAATGTAGTTTGTTGTAAAAACTACTTTTCGAGGGAGATGGAAAATTTGAAAAAAAATCCTTCAAAAAAATTTGAAAAAAATGTATATAGAATCTATAAACAAAATGCTACAAATCACTAATTTACATCATCTTCAAATTTTTAATAGTTTAAAAGTTATAGTTCTCGGAAGTTGAAGATTATTTTAAAAATGTTCATCTCAGTGTCAAAAGTGGCAAAAAAGTGGGAACCATTATTGTGAGTTCACCCATATGCCACATGCTAGACCGCAGCCCAGGATTACAAAACAACTCTTACAACTTAGATATATGATGCACAGATCATCCTCTCAACAAATCATCATCTGGTAATAGCTTCCACTGTTCTACACTGATCCAGACCTCAACCATCCCAACTTCAATCTCCCTGGACCATAATCTCGCCGGAATCAATATACAAATCTTGTGGATCTTCTGCTCGACGAATAGGTGTCCAATAATAGATTGCATTGTTCAGCACTGATCTGGACTTCAGTCTTCTCAGAGCATAATCTCTCTAGAAACTACATCTTGCTCAATCTCTAACTTCAGTCTTCAATCTTCAATCTTCTATCTTCTATCCTTTGTCTTCTCAAATGATTCGCAAACTTCTATTTATACCGTCCATAAATAATAATAACTTGATCAAGTCGGCCCAAAGACCAATCGGTAATGAAACGTGCTAATAGTAACATGTCGACTCAAATCACTAAGAACATCACAAAAGCATAAAACATAATGCGGTCCTCTGAGAACAGTGGACAAGGCACAAAAAACATAAATCAACAATCTGCAAGTCACGGAGATCAACCGCAACCCAATCCAACTTCGCTCAACACATTGCAAGACTAACCAGTAAGAACATTTCAGCCAGGCCAATACCAGAATTGATATCTCAGCGTAATCAAATCCAAATGCCATGAAACTCGAACACGACAAAGACCACAAACTCAAGGGAATAAATCCAAATCCACAATGGTAAACTCTCAAACAAGAAGAAATGCCATGATCTACAAGGAACTCCATTGCTAACTGCTCAATCGGTAAGAACTACACCGGTGCTCCTGCATCAAACTGTCAAGGTTAATTGAAAAGTGAGTCCCATCACTTGATCTAGTTCGGCGATCTATCAGTAGGTACTTACAACTGCCTCGGGGGTTCGGCGATCTGACTACAACTTCTGGTTGCCTCTCCTCGGTGATCTATCGGTCCACTCTATAGCCTGCCTCAATCAACGATATGTTCAAATCTCCACCCACTAACTACCTCAATCTCAAGCTCTAGGATCGACGGTCTACCTGCAAACCTTTCTCTACCTCATGTTCGGCGATCTGAACAAGTCCACAAGTTGCCTCAACTTCCTTTCCAATCAACCGGTGCATAACCGGGTCTTCCTCCAACAACAGGTTTACAAACTAGCTCTGATACCATTTGATGCAATCAAGGTAGGGAGATTCAATGAAGGACAACCCATCCTTGCAGCCTAACATAAACACCATGCAAGATCTATCGATAACCGGTAATACCACACTAGATAAAGCAAAAAGAACAACCGGTAACATCACAGAATACACAACTGGTAAATAGTATGAACAAATCTTATAACAACTTGAAGAATTGCATATGCCACATGCTGGACCGTAACCAAGGATTAAAAAACAACTCTTACAACTTAGATCTATGATCCCCAGATCATCCTCTCAACAAATCATAATCCGGTAACAAATTCCACTGTTCTGCACTGATCTGGACCTCATCCATCCTGGCTTCAGTCTCCTCAGACCAGAATCTCACCGAAATCAATATACAAATCTAAGATCCGCAGATCTTCTGCTCGATGAATAGGTCTGCAGTAAACATTTGCACTAATCTAGACTTCAGCTATCCCGGCTTCAGTCTCCCCAGAACATAATCTCTTCAGAAACTACATCTTACTCGATCTCTAAATTCAGTCTTTGATCTTCTATCTTTTATCATCTGTCTTCTCAAATGATTCGTAAACTTCTATTCATCCACAAAAAATAATGACTTGATCAAGTCAGCCCAATGACCAACCGATAATGAAATGTGCTAACGGTAACATGTCAGCTCAAATCACTAAGAACATCACAAAAGCATAAAACATCATGCAATCCTCCAGGAACATCAGACAAGGCACAAGAAACATAAATCAATGATCTACAAGTCACAAAGATCAACCACAACTTGATCCAACTTTGCTCAACACACTGCAAGACTAACCAGTAAGAACATATCAACCAGGCCAATACCGGAATCAATATCTCACCAGAATCAAATCCAAATACCATGAAACTCGAACATGACAAAGACCACGAACTCAAGGGAATAAATCCAAATCCACAACACTAAACTCTCAAACAAGAAGAAATTCCACGATCTTCAAGCAACTCCACTATTAACTGCTCAACCGTTAAGAACTACATCGGTGCTCCCGCATCATAATTTGTTTTAAATATGTGACTAAATGAGATCAAGCTATATTAGATACAAGGCCACTTGTGTGCATGTTCAAAGTGGAAGGTTGCACAATAGTCAAGTAAAAGATGTGCACTACCAAATTATAGGTTGTGCACTACAAATCAAAGTATAACATATAACAACAATGGATAGTGGCAAGTAAGCACGACAACTTAAAGGAATTGATATGAGAAAATAGGGGCTAAGATATAGGCTAATCAACTTTAAAATAATGGTCAAGTAAATTACCATGGGATAATAAGAGTTTACTAGTTTATATATTTACCTTAAATTAATTGGTGGTTAGTCAAAAGCAGTCAACATTGAGCAGAGAAAAAGTGCCTTGTGATTATTTTTTGGGATAGCAATGATGAATATTGGCACATAAGTTTTATATGAGTTGTGGTAGTGATGA
Source organism: Cryptomeria japonica (assembly GCF_030272615.1). Taxonomy (NCBI): domain Eukaryota; kingdom Viridiplantae; phylum Streptophyta; class Pinopsida; order Cupressales; family Cupressaceae; genus Cryptomeria; species Cryptomeria japonica. The sequence continues at coordinate 296,772,689 of NC_081406.1, read as the reverse complement.
ATTTAATGATAGGCTTGAGATAAAAACTACCATGTAGGTTGCATGCCTTCAACTTGAAGGGATAAAATATCATTCTTTTGTGAATAAGAAGACACATTAAACATTAAATAAGACCATGTAAAGTCCTAGGGTACCACAAAACCAAGCCTATGTACACGAGGACACCTATTTGCACAAGATCACCCATGACCCATAATATTAACCCTAACCATTGATTGCAAACACATACATTTGATTTGAAAAAAATATTACACTAAGTTTAGTATGAATCATAGATTACATCAAAATGAGCTAATTCACTTGTAATTCTCATTTGTGTATATAGATAATCATCTATGTAAATAGGCTTGGAAAAAGTGTCAAATTGTTTTCAATTCAAGAGAAGATTAAAAAAATAGAAATTTTAGGTATAGCAAGAAGATAAATCTACTAAAACTACTTAAATAAATCAAAATTAGTTGACAATACAATATGCTAAATTTGCAATGACAATACTTCCTCTTTTCAATTATCTTAAAAAATTTGTTATTATTTATTTTAAATTTAATTTTTTAATGCACCCAATAAAATAGACTATCCAATCTTTAAAAAAAATATCCCCTCCAAATCTTCAAATCCTTGTATATCCTTCCTACATTTTAAACATTAAGAAGGATGCTTAGACCCATAAACAAGTGACACCATATCGATTATTACTCACACAAAATATTGAATCATTCTTTAATATTATTACAAAATAATGTTAGTGTAAAGCTTCCATTGTCTCAGCTCTTAAACTGTAATATACTAATATTAAAGACTAATCTATGACCAAAAAATGAGCATAACATTCTTTCATTTCTGGGTATGTATGGCTATCAAACTTTTACATGCAATTTATTTTAGAATTCTCAAAATATTTTGATACAATATAAGTGTATTAAGATGTACAAAACGAAACAAACAAAAAAATTGTTTTAACCAATATTAACATTTTCAATTTGATAGATGGTCATAATGCAGTCTTTAAAGATTGCACTTATAAAACAAAAACCAACTACACTGCTAAGAAATTCTTATCTCAAGAATGGTTAAAAGTAAAATTTAAGAAACTAAAGTAGTATATCAACTACAAATGATCAATATATATCAGTTGGAGTAATAGAAAAAGAGTGCAAAAGTAATTCTTGAACATAAATTTTAACAAAGCTCAAGGAGATCATTTTTTATTTTAATTATGAATGAAGATGCAAATTTTTATAGTCTATGATATTAGCTAATCTATTTTTTTTTGGTCTATATATGTCTTACAATATATGATACTACCTTGTATTCTTACTACATAGAGGCACCTAACTATGATTGTAATGAGTATAGATTCAAAAAAAGTAGAGAGACATAAATGTTGAATGAGTTTATGGAAGAAAGTGTATTTTAATGGTGTCTTTAAGGACAATTTAGGAGCACCAAATTATGGATATTTGCTTCATGATAACAAGAGAGTTTTTCTTTAAGAATGTTGGAAAAAGACAAGTGCAAATATTGTTGAAAACCTAATCTATAATAATAATAGTAATAAACATGAAATAATAATATTATTAAGATTAAGCAAGATTCTATAGTAGATTATGCAAATGTTTATAAAAAATATAACATTCTAACTATTTTAACAATAATACTAAATAATGAAAAAAAGTATAATAATATTGACCTCCTTGAACGGGAGATGAGTGGGAATGGGAGCTCTGTAAGCGAGAGTGCTAGGGTTTATGTTGCCGAAGAGGGCAGTGAGGGTGAGGATGAGGGAGAAATAGATGAGGCAACAGACGGTCTGGGTACAAGTTGTTGGCAATTGACTCCCAATTGGTTGGTTTCACTATGTTTTCATTGATGGCAAAATGGCAGTTTATTTCGGCTTCATATTTTGGGTTAGTTGTGTACCGACAAGCACTTCACCAACACTGACACTGGCAGGTTGGAAGAATTCTCGGGTTATTGGCAATGTAGGATGACATGGTTTAGAATAAGGTTATCGGTATTGGAGGCCGACATCTTTTGGATCTGGCATCGACAATTGTTTTGATATTCATGTATTTATGATATCTAGCCAACATGTATATTGACATTGTAATTATCTTTGTAAGATGACATAAGGCATAATGAACTGTAAAGGGTATATAGGTCAGTTGGTTAGATCATTTTGAAATATGGTATGAATGTGAATATGGATGTTATGTAATACGAAATATATTAGAGAGATAATGTATGTGATGATATTTATGTAAAGCGTTTAGGGTTTCAGACCGGAACAGTATTCAGGCATAGAAGATGTTATCTTTGCAGTTCAATAATTTCTCCAGATTCTAGTCAGGATTTGTATGTAGTCAGTGAGGCTCCTTTAGTTATTGAGCAGTGTGCTCTAGGCTGTATGTCTTCGTGCAAGTGTAGGCCCCTATATTTTGTAATATCTCTTCATATGGCCAGTGAATTGATATTGTGGGTCACAAATCCCATCGTGGTTTTTCCTCTTTGAAGTTTTCCACGTATAATTTTTGTGTGTTATGGTGTTCATTTATGTGATTGCCTTATTGGTTGCTTTACTTCTTTCAATTATATATGTACCGGTATACCGGTTGGTATATGCATGTTATAATAAGGATAAAATTGATCATTATGGTAGAACACTGATTCACCCCCCCTTTCAGTGTTCTTGGATTCCAACGATTGGCATCAGAGCCTTGTGCCTCGGAGGAAGTTTAATAGCTTGAGGAAGATCTTGAATCCGGAATCCATGGATATGGGTTTGGAGAAGCAACTTGAGATGACACTTGATTATGATGTTGAAAGGATGAAGAACTTAAAGCTACAAGCTGAATTGAATTCTGCTAAGGAATTCATTCTTGTCCTACAGGAGAGGTTGGCATATGTTCAAAGTAGGAGGAATGAACTTTTATAAAATCAAGATGATGAAGAGAAAGATGCACTTAAGGAACAGTGTCAGAAGCTGAGCAGGAGAACATGGTCATGAGAAATTAAATGCAAGCTATAACTATGAGAATGTCTAAGGAGATTGAAGATCGGAAGCAAAAGGAAGAAAATCTTATTGTATCTCTGAAGAACAAATTTGAAGAATGTGGTAGGTTGGTTCTAGAGTAATGAACAAGAACTTGAGAGATAAATGATAATTCAGAGAGATAATTTGACTATTGCAAGTGACTATAAAGAAAAAATCAAAATTAGTTTAGCACAACTAAATGAGTTATTGAAGAGACAAAGGCAGAATGGAGATTCCAATGGACTTTGATTTGAGCAAGGACAAAGTTCCGGTACAACAATTGAAGATCAAAACCATAAGGCACCGGTAGGCAACTTAATGCTTATAAATTTAATGGTAGATGTTTTGTTTGTAATAAATTTGGTCACATGGGTAGGCAATATAGAAATAGAGAAAATCAGAACCCTGATTCTGCTCCCAGTAAATGTTCTAAATGTAATAAGTATGGACATAAGACAGAAGATTGAAAAATGAATGTAAACTGTTATGCATGTGGAAAATTTGGACATATCGCTAATCAGTGCAGGTCAAGCAATTATACCAGTTTTAGCAAAGCAATTTAAAAGAACAATGTTACATGTTATGCATGTAATGAGGTCGGACATATTACTAAATTCTATAGAAGAAGAAATCCACCGGTTGGTAATGGAGGATCAAATGAGAAAGAAAAAGAGAAGGTTAATGAATTCCAGCAAGATCATACCCAAAGATGGGTCAAGAAGTCTATAGAACAATCTGTAGATGGGAATGCTTTAGTTACTTATTTGGCAGAGGGGGTTGTTCCTCACTGGTAGGAAACTCAATCAGTAACTAAGGAAGATGCCTTGGGGGTAGGAAAAATTCATGAATATGTTGCATATGCCTTAGGAAGAGGTTCTGGAAGATGTTCCAGACATTGGAGATGCTTATGTAGCATGAAAATGTTTGTTCGAGATATGATATCTTTCACCATAAGTCATTGATGTCAATGACGGATTAGGGTTTTTCTTGGAGGATAAAAGGTTGAATCTACTTCATTTTTTATCACCTTGCATTCAGAGCAATTCAGAGTGATTTAGAGAAATTAAGGGCGATTCAGTGTGATCAGATATCTTCTTGAGCGATTTCACCAGCAATTGGAAGAGGTTTTTAGGGTTTTTTACTGATAGCGATTCACAGGTATTTATCGCGATTTTCAATCGATATTTGCATGTCGCTACCTTGGACGATTCAGTTGGTACTTTTTCCCATGTCTCGAAAGGAGTTGTGTATGTTGAAGATGTAAGAGCTTATATCCACTATCATATTGAGGATTTGGGAATGACCGATATCAAGAGAATGTACATGAATGAGTTAATGGGAGACTCTCGAAAGATTAAACCTTAATATTAGGATATTGTTGATCTAGGGTTTACCGGCATTCTAGATATTCCAGAATTTGAAGATGAAATTATTAGGTATGTTTTGAGTAGAGTGCATGGAGAGTTTATCTGGTTAGATAGACCTTATAAGATTACAAAGGAGTCCATCAGGGAAATCACTATTTTACCACAGGTTGGACAACATCCGGAGAAGAAAATTTTAAATGATCAAGTTGACAAGATGACTAGCGCAACATCAAACAGGTGAACAATGAGAATCAGTACTATCACTGATACAGACATCAAATTCAGAAGCATGGTCATCGGTTACAAGGTAACTGAATCAAACTGAATGAATATTGTTTCTAAATCGTGCATTTATGCAACTTATGAGATGATGAGAGAGAATGAGAAGATAGATCTATGTGGTTGGATATTAGATGAATTATTGATTAACCTAGGAAAGATTAAAGGAGAAAAGAAGGGGACTTTCTGGTATGGTAACCTAATTGTTTGTTTAAAGCTATTTTTCATCAATGAGACTCCTGATTTTGGGAAGAGACAATGGGCATTTGATATCCCAATAGGGAGGTAACTGAAGTAGTCAATTGCTTAGTTGGGTAATTAGAGAGATGACAAAGTATGGGGATATTTTAAAACATTTCAAAAGGCTATGAATTCTAGGATGAGGGTTCCAAAGCACATTATTGAGAAATACTCAACTAACATTTACTTCATGGTTAATAAAGATGAAACACTCATGACAGTGGTCAAACCCCGGAAGATCTAGATTGAGGAGATGGGATATGAAGTTGATGCTCAGATTCTTGATGCTTATGCACAGATGCTAATTGATGCACCGGTAGATGAAACTGTAAAAACCTTTGGTACTGCTAAGCAGAAGGCACAAGAGGTTGAAACTAAGTTCAATCAGAAGAAGAGAGAGAAGTAGGAAGGAAAGGCAAGTAAGTTTGTTGAAAAGGTTTCACAAGACATCAAAGCATTGATTGATGTTGTCCCGGAGAAAGGTAGGAAGAGAAAAGAATAAGAAATATTCATTGAGCCTATTGCAGCAGAGTCTACATCTGCAGATGACACACCCTTGGCATTCAAAAGGGTAATAAGGAAGAAAACTAAAGAAACTAAGGTAGAGGCTAAGAAGCAATCGGTTAGGAAAGTTACTACCATGGTACCAACATAGAAGAAAGCCCCAAAAGAAACACCTTCAGCCCCATCCAATACTAGACGAAGGAAGAAGAAGGATGACATTCATCTGGCAATTGAATATGGTAATGTAACTATCATTCCACCAAAGACTTGTGCAGAGTTAGTTGATGAGATTACTAAAGATGGTATGTTAAATAATGTACAGTTTTATTATGAACATTTAGAAAATGATGAACACAGAGAAGTAGAGGAAGTCGTTTTGTTCTATTTGGATATTTATAAGAAAGCCTTGATAGAAATTGAAAACCAAATACCGACATAGTTGTATGATATGTTAGATGCTAGAAGACTATCAACAATACAATAAGACAAGCATATAAAGATACAAGAGTCGTTATTTTTTTGTGTTTCTATTGCTCTAGAGGAGATGGACAAGACACTTGAGGTGGCAGATGGGAAAACCTTTAACAACAAACATTGAATAATCAGTCTTATGTTAGGAAGAGTAAATGAGATAATCAAGGAGACCCACAAGGCATGGGTTAAGTTCTTTGAAGAGAACCGTGGCTTTTATACTTCACCGAAATCTAAGACAGATACTGCAGACATATCCGTTGAAGGAAAAGGAAAGGGTATTATGGGTACTTCACCCTCAATTTTGAAAAACATTAAGATAGTGGAAATTAAGCCCCAGGTACATACAAATGTACAAACAAATGTCGAGATACCGACAAATACATAGAGTGTAAAGGTTGATAATGTACAGGATACTAATATTGAGGATAACAGTCCTCTGGATACAGATGTACAAGATGAGGTTACAGTTCCTAGGGAGGAACCGACAGTTACTGAGACTGCACCAAGTGGAAAAGCCACCGATGCAAGTAAGGAAGCTATAAAGGTTAAATCATCAGAGGAGAAGAAAGAGGAATCCGACAGGGAACTGGTAGTGAGTCCATCATTGTTGTGAATTGACACCTCACATGTTGAAAAGAGAAGCATAACCGAGATGAGCTCTACTGAACTCATGATGATGGCTGGACAAAAAATGATGAAGGAGGGATCTGTGGATAAAGGTGTTATTGACCAGTCTATCATTGTTTTGCATAGACTAGTCCTGGAGTGCAAGTTTGGCAATGAAGCGAGTCCATCCAGTAAGCTTAAGATAATCACTGAACACATTTCAAAGGATTTTCAATCCTTGCAGCAGATTTCAAACCGACAAGCACTAGAGAGGTTCACATAGGCAAAGAGAGCTACATTTGATTAAATGATTGAGTCTGAAAGGAAGGAAATTAATGAAAAGTTGAAATTGATAGATAATTCTTTAAAGCAATGTACAAATAGTTACAGAGTATGTTGTAACACAGATTTTCTTACAGTTTAATCTGGATAAGAGGATTAAGGAAACTCGGGAGAAAATTGCAAGTATAGCCAATTCTTTTGATGGATTGAATTAATTGACTACATCCATTGATGGTCAGATTTTGGTTTGGAAGCCCAAGTTTTTGCTCTTGAGAAAGAAAAAGATAAAATCATAAGAAGAGCTAGAAGAGATTTTGGATTCACTTAGTGTACATAAGGAGTGTATAGATATGGTTGGTAAGCCCACACCGGCAGAGTTAAATGAGAAAGAGTAATTTGCACATATGCTAAATGGACTTGTATCTATTTCCGACACTTTCAAATCTGATTGGGATACTTATCTAGAGCTTTTGGAGAAGGCCTATCCAAAAAATTTCAAATATATTAAGCTTCAGCAAGGTATTTTTGGGATATTCATTATACAGTATCTTTCATTCTCCGTCTCGGTTTTGGATTTTTGGTATTATTTTTGGAAATTTTGATGGCATTGATGTCAAAGGGGAGGGTTAGTGTAGGATCAAGGGGGGCCAAAAAGTGGCGATGTGAAAAAACAGCCTTCTTCACTCACCTAAAAATGCGAAAATCCGTGTTGACTTTTTGCTTGGCCTGGGTGTCAGTACACCTTGGCCTGGTAATTACCTATGCAAATCGGATATCCAATTTTTATTTGTAATTTTAATTTAAAAATATATTATATGTTACATATTATATAATATATTATCATATTATATAATATATATAATATATATTATATAATATATTATTATATTATAATATAATATTATATTATATTATATTATATTATATTTAATATAATATAATATATAATATATAATATAATACAATACATATTATATAATATAATAATATATTATATAATATATTATTATTTTATATTATATATGTTATTTAAAAATAATTTTAGTATATCGGATATCCGATTTTCTGAGACTTTTATATTTCGACAGTGACAGCCCGTGAGTCATTTTTAACTCATGGGTTGCGTGATTTCATCAAAATCCGATATCCAGTGCACCCGATATCCAGTGTTTTGACAAAAAATTGCTAAAAAATAGATTTAGAGGTAAGAATTTTATCGTTTTGAATCATTTTCATTCATTTTTTGTATTTTTTGTTAATGTTTATTTGATTTTTCATTGAAAATATGGTTTTTTTCATGAAAAATAGGTTTTTTTAAATCAAATACCTAATTGTTTAAATTTGTTAACTAAATTTAATTTTTTACATTCAATTAGGTTAAAAATGGGGGATAACAATGAAAACACTCACCAACCACAACTGCAACAACCAAACCCTCATTTGCCAGACCCCCCCTCAATTTAGGATTTGATTGCACAAAACTTGAATGAATTGAGGGCGATTACAGAAGTATATCATAGGATACCTCATCTAAACCCAATGTTTGATCCTCTCACGTCGATCATAAAAAGTATGGAAATCATGACTGAGGAGCACAATGCCACCTTTTTTTGGCAAGATTCTATGAGGGAAAAATATGTAGATGGCTTGTTGTATAAGGATATCAAGGATCTCGATATATCCAAAGCCGAAATCACCTCATTGTTTGTCAATCCTCGTACTAGTCAGCCCGTAGATCCTTAAAAAACAAAACTTTCTATTAAATGGTGCACAAATGATGGGATTGTGCAAAACTTTTGGGATCGTTGGTGGATGGTTTTTGACAACCACCCAACAACAATCTTGATATCCCCTTCTATTTTATAAAAAAATTGTATGCTGAGTTTGTTTTACACAAATAATGGAACTACTTTGACATCCAACCTTTCCAGGGTGTAGGTTTAGGTATGCCCCAAAATAGATGTGGGGCAGTTAGAGTAGTCCAGAGCCCATATGTCTCCCCTCCTCCTGTTGATCCCCCACTTGTAGTGCAGCATCCAGATATCATTTGTGAGGCGGCTTCACGGACCATATCGGCTATTCACTCTTTGAGTAGCCTTTTGGTTTCTCAAGTTGTGTCAGTAGCTTGGCCTACTCTTGATGGTAGTTTTGCATCTAGTGGCGTTGACACGTCATCCTTGGCTCCACACATATGCGTGCCCCATAGTTGTGTCATGTGTGGGCACGTATGCTTGGGTCCAGTTGGACAACCCATTGATCCTCCTGTGGACAGTGCAGATTATGAGGTGCATGAGATGCATGATGCACCAGATGTTATTACACAGACTGGAGGATACCCTGGGGAGTCCTCACATGCTAGAGGCGAGGAGGCACTATCATCATACATTGATGATGTAGTGGTAAGATTTGTATTTTCACAGTTCATGTTATATTTTAATTAAATATTTATAAATTAGATAATATTAAGTACTAATTTTTATTTACATGGTCTATTTAACAGTTGATGACTGAGGATGAGTTGAGACAGATTCAGGAGGGCACCTTGTCGGCCATTTCATTTGGCCTTGATAGCTTGATGGTACATATATTATTGCACCTAGTCGTTTGTATTTTATTATACATACATGCTCATCATTTATATTGGTATTAATTAGATTATATAGTAACTTGCATATATATCTTATTTTACTCTTGTAGGGCACAAGCACCACGAGTGCGAGGCAGTGTGATTTAGGATCTGGTAGTGCAGTTGGAGACAAGGGAAAGGTAATTGAATGCAAATATGATTGAATGAATAGTTTAAATAACTTATAGTGATTATACATGTCTAGACATAGATTGATAGTTTCATATACTTGTTGTGTATATATATAGAGAATTCTTAGCTTCACATCCTTGATGACTACACCCAGTATACCTGAAGAAGAAGAAGAGATGCCTCGAGTAGATGTGTGTTTATTTTATTTTTTGATTAGTAGATATAATTTGTTATTATCAGTGACAATTATATGCTAACTTGTATCAATGTCATGTTTCTTAACATATGTAGGTTGTGTATTAAAATATTCAAAACATACCTCCTCTACTGAAGCCATACATCAAGAGTCCTGCAAAGCTGAAGAGAAAACGTGGAGATGAGGTAAACATGAATAGTTCAATTATAGTTCATTTTTATGTTAACATTTCGAATGTGAATTATATAATATAACTAATATTAATCGTGGTTTGTTTTTCTTGTGTAGGATCCTTTAGAGCCGAGCAGTGCGGCAAAGAGGATCGATTTTGATGATCCATCAATAGCTTAGGATGTCATAGATAGTTTTGGGATGCTTACATGTCTAGTTGGCATGTATATTTTGTATATGGACATACATTCATGTATTTAGACATACATTTTGATTCAGTTGGCATTTATGCCATATTTGTGTATGGACATACATTTGTAATCATTTGACATTTTTATATATACATAAGTTGATATTTGATCATATAAATTGTTGCTCATCTTTGTGTGGTGTTATCATGGAAATCTTTAATCTTCATTCCAATAATTAACAATGGTTAATAATGGCTATTTAATGAACAATACAATTCATTTCATTTCATTGTAAGTGTTTTTTTTATAATGAATAATATAATTCATTTAATGAACAATACAATACAATTCATTTAATGAATAATACAATTTATGAACAATACAGTTCATTTAATCAACAATACAATACAATTCATTCAATGAGCAATACAATTCATTTAATGAACAATACAATACAATTCATTTAATGAAAAATACATGATACAATTCATTATTACCCTATGCATGGTCCTATTTTTCCCCCCACCTCAGTCGAACGCTCGGGGTTTTATTAGGGCAGCAATTTTTCAGTTGGCAAAAAAATCATCAGTCTCACTCAATCAAATGTTGTCGCATGGCTGATTTCTCATTCTTCTCATTGCGATGACGAACCATCAGCTCCAAAAAGTCTAGTTAGGCATTATTACCCTATGCATGCTCCTATTTTACCCACCCACTCGATCGAACGCTCGGGGTCATACCCTACCGGTGTCGTCCCTTGAGTGCCCTAAGTGCTCAAAATTGTCAAACTTTGACGGGCCCTAACTCAGAATCCATAGCACCTATGAACAATCCATTTGAACCTACGGGGCCACGAGAGGGGTCCCTACAAAAGCCTATCTTGGTTTTTCAAGTTGCCCTATGGTTTTATTAGGGCAGCAATTTTTCTGTTGGCAAAAAAGTCATCAGTCTCACTCAATGGAATGTTGTCACATGGCCGATTTCTTGTTCTATTCATCACGATGATGAACCATCAGCTCTGACATGTCTAGTTAGGCATTAGTACCCTACACATGCTCCTATTTTGACCACCCACTCGATCTAACGCTCAGGGTCATACCCTACCGGCATCGTCCCTTGAGCACCCTAAGTGCTCAAAATTGTCAAACTTTGATGGGCCCTAACTCAGAATTTGTGGCACCTGCAAATGATCTGTTTGAACCTACGGGGCCACGAGAGGGGTCCCTACAAAAGCCTATCTCAGTTTTTTAATTTGCTCTACGATTTTATTAGGGCAGCAATTTTTCTGTTGGAGAAAAAATCGTCAATCTCACTCAATGGAATGTTGTCGCGTGGCAGTGGTGGATTTCTCGTTATCCTCGTTGCGATGATGAACCATCAGCTCTGACATGTCCAGTTAGGCATTATTACCCTACGCATGCTCCTATTTTTCCCACCCACTCGATCGAATGCTCGAGGTCATCCCCTACCGACATCGTCCCTTGAGTGCCCTAAGTGCTTAAAATTGTCAAACTTTGAGGGGCCCTAACTCGAAATCCGCTGCACCTGCAAACAATCCATTTGAACCTACAGGGCCACAAGAGGGGTCCCTACAAAATGCTATCTTGGTTTTTCAAGTTTCCCTATGGTTTTATTAGGGCAGCAATTTTTTTGTTGGCGAACAAATCATCAGTCTCACTCAATGGAATGTTGTCGTGTGGCCGATTTCTCATTTTGCTCGTCACAATGATGAACCGTCGGCTCCGACATGTCTAGTTAGGCATTATTACCCTGCGCATGCTTCTATTTTTCCCACCCACTCGATCAAATGCTCAGGGTCATACCCTACCGGCATCGTCCCTTGAGTGCCCTAAGTGTTCAAAATTGTCAAACTTTGACAGGCACTAACTCGGAATCCATGGCACCTGCAAACAATCTATTTGAACCTACGGGGCCACGAGAGGGCTCCCTACAAAAGCCTATCTTGGTTTTTCAAGTTGCCCTACAGTTTTATTAGGGCAGCAATTTTTCTGTTGGTGAAAAAATCGCCAGTCTCACTTAATGGAATGTTGTCGCGTGGCCAATTTCTCATTGTGCTCGTCGCGATGACGAACCGTCAGCTCTGACATGTCCAGTTAGGCATTATTACCCTACGCATGCTCCTATTTTTCCCATCCACTCGTTTGAACGCTCGGGGTCATACCCTACTGGTGTCGTCCCTTGAGTGTCCTAAGTGCTCAAAATTGTCAAACTTTGACGGGCCCTAACTCAGAATCTGTGGCACCTGCGAATGATCTGTTTGAACCTATTGGGCCACAAGAGGGGTCCCTACAAAAGCCTATCTCATTTTTTCAAGTTGCCCTATGGTTTTATTAGGGCGGTAATTTTTCTGTTGGCAAAAAAATCGTCACTCTCAATGGAATGTTGTCACATGGCCGATTTCTCGTTCTGCTCGTCACGATGACAAACCGTCGGCTCCGACATGTCCAGTTAGGCATTATTACCTTATGCATGCTCCTATTTTTCCCCCCCACTCAATCGAACACTCGGGGTCATACCCTACTGGTGTCGTCCCTTGAGCACCCTAAGTGCTAAAATTATATATAAACAAGCATTACACTGTAGACACATAATGATCATCAATATTTCCATGTATTGAATACACATAATTACCATTACACTTGCATGTGACATCCATGAAGTGATATGCAAACATGATTTTTTTTTTCATTATCAGTACAACTACACCAATGTACTCATGTATAGATACATGGACATTATCATCAATATAACTAAACCAATTTGCTCATGGACATTGTATATCATCATAACAATGTTACATCAATTCACATCCATATACAAATACAACATCCCACTTCATCTGCATCAGACATCCTCATGTCCTAAGAGAAAAGCTTACGTACAGCAATGCCTGCATATAAATGAAGACCAAAATAAGTAACCTTTTTATGTGGAATGAATGTGCTACAAGAAACAAATTATAACACTTAATACAAATTAGTTTGGAAAATTATAAATAGATCATTTCAAACATTTTTAGGACGCACAAGATTGTATAATTATGAAACTTACCAGTTTCTCTGCAAAGTATAAAAGCATAACTTTGAAGAAAGATGCATGTTGATTAAAACCCTTCTCACTAAATTTCTTTGCATGGTTGAAGACGATGGTAGATATGGTCATTTCAAAATAGCAATACATTCACTTGACTTAATGTTTATGCACAAAATTTTATCTCATTAATGAAAAAAAGAATATGTATCATCACTAAGAGAGGGTCTTGTCAACGGTGAATGATCTAGCATGAACTTGTATATCATAAAAAATCATAATGTGATGTACTATTGTATATCATCAAAAAAGACTTGCATGAGCATAAAGGTTTTGCGATAATTATATCATCAAAAATTGTCAGATAGTGTTCTCTAATAACAAAAATTGTAAAGCTCATCAAATGCATGATAATAAGTCGTGTTGCAAAAATACGTCCCTTCCGATTATATCGTGTACCCGCTATGTGCATGCAAAAACCGCGTTGCCAAAAAAAAAGGTTCATCAATAGACCTGCATTTTCAACACATCCTTAATATACACGTAACAAACTTGATCATTAAGGTTTAATGATCATTGTTTGAAATGAAATGCATGATAAAAAAAAATAAGGCACCATTAAAGACCTACTACTCAAGTGTGCCTGAAGGGTCATCTCTTTGTTTAAGAGTATCCAGTATTGCTTCATGATCAGCAGTAGTCACTGTCCATAGCTATTTGGTCTTCAGTTTTTCTTGATGCTCCAACAACTTGACATTTGTAGCTATAATAAGATGTGAATACATTATAATGGTTTTGTGTCTCTCATAGTCTTCAAATGCAAGTATGTCATTCTTTCTAATCATGAATGTTCGCAACCAAGCTCCCACAACAACAACTGAACTTGTAGGATATGTGAACCCGTCATCATCTCTCACTGGTTGTGTTAGCTTTTGTTTTCCCTGTACACATTGTGCCAACCAATTTTTTGATCTCTCTTCATTCCATTGCGGTGCAACAACTGCAAAAACATGTCCTAGTTGTACAAGATCTGATAGACGATCATACTCAAGTGAACTTTCCATGTCATCATTTGACAAGGATATTGTTTGAGATAAAGGAGTTAGATAGTGGGGAACCCAAATATCAACCCACTCACTTGACTCACATTGATCCTAATCACACCGAACACAACTCTGACAAAAACAAGCCAAGCTCATGTCCAAATAGTCCATGTACTTGCATCCGAGCTGAGAAATGAATGCATCTTTGAAGAATCTTTAATTGTTTGACAATCCAATCTATCTCCCATTGTTCCCTCCTCAACCAACTAAAAGAATCTTCTCACTATTGAATCAAGAGTACCTCCATGTGACAATGTTGAACTACACCAATCAACAATAGAACATGCATTAGAGAAATTTGCACCTAAAATCCTCAATTGCTCCTTAACTAGAGGTCTCTTCAAACATGCACCTGCTCCATCATGCTCTCCCTTCCCATGCCCTGCCTCAAAAAAACACCAAATATGAGGTATACACCTCTCCACATGCATTCTACTCAACCAATAAAACATATGGGCATTCTTGAATTGACTCGTATAGCTATCGACCATATTATATGTCGGTCAATAGCAATATCTTTCTCATGCAAGAACTCAAAAAAATTATCGAAAGAATGTTGCACATACTCGGAGGAGTGTGATCTATCATCACTCATATAAAAATGATACTCCCTGATTATCTTTCTGTCCTCTTCTATACTATCAGGAGCATGTCTATATGTAATGTGAACAAAAATAACAATCTGGACTGAATTGTAGTATTGAGATTGTACCTCATTCTGTGGTTGCAATGTATAGTTCTCTGCAAAATCAACCATCGATACAATAGTGCCAATCGAGAAAGAGTTCTTACACATCCTAAACTGTTGATCCAACCACTGAGACCTATGGGTGTGCCTTGCATACTTGTAGAAAATATTTTCATTAAAATCCAAAATAAAATCAGCAATACTCACTTCTCTTGAGACTAATTCGCATCTAGAACCTTCACCTCCACTCTTCAAAGTATATTTCACTGTCTCGTATATATTTTTCTCAACATAATTATTTCCAAACTCATGTTCGCTACCCTCATGAAAACATGAAACCAACTTTGACAACCCACCGCATTCTGAGCACTTCTCATTCAAACAATCATTTCTATAGAAATAGCAGCCATCATCTCTAGGGCATAAAAATAGATCTTGCAAGTCTCTTGATGATCTCAGAAATAGAATTGCACCACACTCCTGCAACATCTTATTAGTATGCATCGTAGAACGAATATGACATAAAATTTCATGGTACATTGAAAACTCCACATGGTACTTGCAACAACAGGTATTGCGAATCTTAAGAGAAACACAATAAAATGGTTTAAAAGATTCAAAGGCCCTTTGTGATATTTGCAAAGTTGGATGTAATTCACAAAAAAATTTGTACAACATTGTTTGGCTTGATTTTAAGAAATGTTTGGGATGCGGTGTGCGGTCTCGGTTGCCGATTCTTAATTTCAAAATGTCCTTTACATTGGGTGACACTCTAGAATTAGAGTGCCAAAATTGTTGAATATCTTCCTTCACATTGTCAGTCAGCTTTCTATCAACATGTGGAAGCCTCCCACCAAATGCCCATGTATCTTGTTGAAGTGGATCGTCAAGTCTTTCTCTTCATGCAAGTGCTCTATCCAAAGTTTTACGGTTTATGTTAAAATCAACACAAGTTTGTCTCATTTGATGAGCCATCCTCAATTGATGGCTTACTAAGGAGGTTGTAATCACTCTTCGAGTGGCTCTCTTATCTCTTTCTTTGGTATTCTTTCCAATAGAATTGAGAGTGTCAAATAGATTTTTTGCAATAATAGAATTTCTCTCCATATTCTTTTTCATATGAATCTTCAATTTGTTTAGCAATGGTCTCATCTTTATCATCTTTAGCAATTGAACAAAGAGTTGGCATTTCTCAGTCAATGTCTTATTGCTAAAATTTTGGTTGAAAAGTTGTGTAGCCCACAACCAAACGGTTCTTGTTGACCTCTTTCCTTCAAGATTCGCAATAATGTTCTTATAGATTTCAAATAACCATTTTGGGGTTCTTGAAGGTCTTGGATTTGGAATTTGTCTTTCATCCATGAGAGGGTCTTCATTTCTAAAGTAATTAGGTGTTACATATGGTTCACTTGGTTGAGAAATTCCACCAATTTTGGTTGAAAATTTATGTAGCCCACAACCGAATGGTTCTTGTTGACCTCTTGCCTTCAAGATTTGCAATAATGTTGTCATAGATTTCAAATAACCATTTTGGGGTTCTTGAAGGTCTTGGATTTGGAATTTATCTTTCATCCATGAGAGGGTCTTCATTTCTAAAGTAATTAGGTGTTACATATGGTTCACTTGGTTGAGCAATTCCACCTTCTATGTTAAAGTTTTCCACATTTTCACCTCCTATGTCAAAATTTTCCACATGTTGAGCATTTTCATTATCACTTTCAACATTTTCAAAATTTTCAATATTTTCACTTTCAAAATCTACATTTTCATTTTCAATAACTTGTGGCACATTTTCAAATTCAATTTCCTCTTCAGTTGAAGTAACATTAGCAACATTTAACATATCTTGTCTTCTCCTCCTATGACATTCTCTATCTCTTTCTCTATACACTTCAATTTGGTCATTTGAAAGTTTTCTTTTGCATTTAGACTTCCAATGACTACTACTCCCCATTTCCCTCCACACATATGCTCCTTCGTGATTGAAAATGTAAGTTTTCACTTTAAGAATCTCCCAAAAGCACAAATTTATCTCTAGCTATCTGAAAACCCGTGATCCTCGACACACAATAGAATATGCAGACTGTGGAACGTTGGAATCTAGAAAATGGCCCACAAACCCTTTTTTTCTCTTTTTTTGTACTAAAATCGGATATCCGATTATCCAGTAAAATCAGATATTCAATTTTAGTACAAAAATTTGTGGTCCCCAAAAATTTTCTCGTTGCTGCCATTTATTTAGTAAACTACCACATGACAGATATCCGATATTCGATTAAATCGGATATCGAATTTTATTAGTCATATTTTAGGAGAGAGAAAGAGAGAAGGAGAGGGAGAGAGAGAGAGAGAGAGAGAATATGACCCCTTACGACACAATATGACCCAAGGCGACCCAATATGGTGTCATTAGGGATCATATAGTGTCCTAAGAGGTCGTAAGGGTTCATGGGACACCATATGACCCCTAACGACATGATTCAGTGTCTTAAGGGGTCCTATGGTGTCATTAGGGGTCATATGGTGTCCATAGGGGTCATATGGTGTCTTGGGACACCATAGGACCCCTTAAGACACCATATTGTGTCGTTAGGGGTCATATAGTATCCTAACGGGTCCTAAGACACAATACAACCCCTAACGACATGATTTGGTGTCTTAAGGGGTCCTATGGTGTCGTTAGGGGTCATATCATGTCCATAGGGGTCATATGGTGTCTTGGGACACCATAGGACCCCTTAAGACACCAAATTGTGTCGTTAAGGGTCATATGGTGTCCTAAGGGGTTATATGGTGTCCCATGAACCCCTATGGACACCATATGACCCCTAACGACACCATAGTACCCCTTAAGACACCAAAATATGTCGTTAGGGGTCATATGGTGTCCTAAGGGGTCGTAGGCCACAATATGACCCCTTAGGACACAATATGACCCAAAGCGACCCAATATGGTGTCATTAGGGGTCATATGGTGTCTTAAGAGGTCATAAGGGTTCATCGGACACCATATGACCCCTTAGGACACCGTATGACCCCTAACGACATGATTTGGTGTCTTAAGGGGTCCTATGGTGTCGTTAGGGGTCATATGGTGTCCATAGGTGTCATATGATGTCTTGAGACACCATATTGGGTCACTTTGGGTCATATTGTTTCCTAAGGGGTCATATTGTGTCCTACGACCCCTCAGGACACCATATGAACCCTAACAACACAATTTGGTGTTTTAAGGGGTCCTATGGTGTCCCAAGACACCATATGACCCCTATGGACACCATATGACCCCTAACGACACCATAGGACCCCTTAAGACACCAAATCATGTCGTTAGGGGTCATATGGTGTCCTAAGGGGTCGTAGACCACAATATGACCCCTTAGGACACAATATGACCCAAAGCAACCCAATATGGTGTCATTAGGGGTCATATGGTGTCCTAAGAGGTCATAAGGGGTCATGGGACACCATATGACCCCTAACGACATGATTTGGTGTCTTAAGGGGTCCTATGGTGTCATTAGGGGTCATATGGTGTCCATAGGGATCATATATTGTTTTGGGACACCATATGACCCCTAATGACACCATATTGGGTCGCTTTGGATCATATTATGTCCTAAGTTGTCATATTGTGTCCTACGACCCCTTAGGACACCATATCACCCCTAACGACACAATTTGGTATCTTAAGGGGTCCTATGGTGTCCCAAGACACCATATGAACCCTAACGACACCATAGGACCCCTTAAGACACCAAATCATGTCGTTAGGGGTCATATGGTGCCCTAAGGGGTCGTAGGCCACAATATGACCCCTTAGGACACAATATGACCCAAAGTGACCCAATATGCTATCATTAGGGGTCATATTGTGTCTTAAGAGGTCATAAGGGTTCATGGGACACCATATGACCCCTTAGGACACCATATGACCCCTAGCAACATGATTTGGTGTCTTAAGGGGCCATATGGTGTCATTAGGGGTCATATGGTGTCCATAATGGTCATATGGTGTCTTGGGACACCATAGGACCCCTTACGACACCAAATTGTGTCGTTAGGGGTCATATGGTGTCGTAAGGGGTCGTAAGACGCAATATAACTCCTAACGATATCATTTGGTGTCTTAAGGGGTCCTATGGTGTCTATAGGGGTCACATGGTGTCTTGGGACACCATAGGACCCCTTAAGACACAAAATTGTGTCGTTAGGGGTCATATAGTGTCCTAAGGGGTCGTAGGACACAATATGACCCCTTAGGACACAATATGACCCAAAGTGACCCAATATGGTGTCATTAGGGGTCATATGGTGTCCGAAGACATCATATGACCCCTATGGACACCATATGACCCCTAACGACACCATAGGACCCCTTAAGATACCAAATCATGTCGTTAGGGTCATATGGTGTCCTAAGGTGTCATATGGTGTCCCATGAACCCTTATGACCTCTTAGGACACCATATGACCCCTAATGACACCATATTGGGTCGCTTTGGGTCATATTGTGTCCTAAGGGTTCATATTATGTCCTACAACCCCTTAGGACACCATATGACCCCTAACGACATGATTTGGTGTCTTCAGGGGTCCTATGGTGTCAGTAGGGGTCATATGGTGTCCATAGGGGTCATATGGTGTTGTAGGACACCATAGGACTCCTTAAGACACCAAATTGTGTCGTTAGGGGTCATATGGTTTCCTAAGGGGTTGTAAGACACAATATGATCCCTAACGACATGATTTGGTGTCTTAAGGGGTGATATGGTGTCGTTAGGGATCTATGGTGTCCATAGGGGTCATATGGTGTCTTGGGACACCATAGGACCTCTTAGGACACAATATGACCGAAAGCGACCCAATATGGTGTCATTAGGGGTCATATGGTGTCCTAAGAGGTCATAAGGGTTCATGGGACACCATATGACCCCTTAGGACATCATATGACCCCTAACGACATGATTTGGTGTCTTAAGGGGTCCTGTGGTGTCCATAGGGGTCATATGGTGTCTTGGGACACCATACGACCCGTTATGACACCATATTGGGTCTCTTTCGGTCATATGGTGTCCTAAGGGGTCATATGGTGTCCTATGACCCCTTAGGACACCATATGACCCCTTAAGACACCATATTTGGTCGTTATGGGTCATATTGTGTCCTAGTGAGTCATATTGTTTCATATGACCCCTTAGGACACCATTAAACCCCTAATGACACCATATTGGGTCGCTTTGGGTCATATGGTGTCTTACGGCCCCTTAGGACAACATATGACCCATATCACACAATTTGGTGTCTTAATGAGTCATATGGTGTCCTAGGACACCATATGACGCCTATGGACACCATATGATCCCTAATGACACCATATGGTGTCATAAGGGGTCGTATGTTCTCCTTAGGGGTCATATGGTGTCCCATGAACCCTTATGACCCCTTAGGATACCATACGACCCATTATGACACCATATTGGGTTGCTTTGGGTCATATGGTGTCTTAATCTCTCTCTCTCTCCCCCTCTCCCCTAACCTCTCTCTCTCTCTCTCCCTCTCCTTCTCTCTCTCCCCTAATCTCTCTCTATCCATCTCCCCTAATCTCTCCATCTATCTCTCTCTCCCCTAATCTCTCTCTATCTCTCTCTCCCTTCCCCCTCCCCATCTCTCTCCCTCTGTCTCTTTGTCTCTATCTCTGTCTCTCCTCTAATCTCTCCACTAATCTCTCTCTCTCTCTCCGCTCATCTCTTTATCTCTCTCTACCTTCCCTCCCCTCCCTCTCTCTCCATCTCTCTCTCTTCCCCCCCTCTCTCTCTCTCTCCCCTAATCTCTCTCTATACCTCTCCCCTATTCTCTGCATCTCTCTCTCTCTCTCCTCTAAGCTCTCTCTATCCCTCCCCCTGCTCTCTCTCTCTCTCTCTCTCTCTCTCTCTCTCTCTCTCTCCCTCTCTCCCTAATATATCATATACTAATTTATTTATAAATTAATATATTAATATATTAATAAACAAATCTAGTTAGAGAATTTACTGATTAAAATCAGATATCCGATATAATCGGATATCTGATTTTTGCTGTCAAATTTTCCAATTTCAAATTTTAGCTCAGGAATGCTTTGGTATTTGTCTTGGAAGTGACAAGCCTGGAAAATCAACTGAAAAAACGTGTTTTTCAGTATTCCTTGATTTTCCAGACTTTACACTAGTGGCTGACGACTTTTTTTGTAGCCAAAATTGATAAAATGAAAAGGGTTTTTTAAGGATGTTCCCAGCTTTCCAACAATATAAGGCTTGTCTTAATTTGACTTTAATAAATAATTATTATTTATTTTCTAATTGAATTCTGACAATAGTCCTGATTGATATACTGATTGAAAAACACTCATAAATTTCAAATGGTATAACATTTTTTGAATTTGAAACATGCATCGCATCCTATGCTTCGTCTGCTATCACAAAATATAAAAAAAATTAAATTTCATAAGGTTTTGACCATGTTAAGGTGGTAAGACGTAGGAGTTTCTGAATTTCTGAAAAGTTGTAGTAAAAAATTCATAAATAATTATTTACTTTATAAAAAATTTAAAAAAAAATATGTGTCACATCCGAACATGAGTCTAATACTTATATTATAAATATTATAAAAAAATATTATGATTTGATTGTGATTAGGGTGGTCAGACAAATGTGTACTTATTTTTTTCCTGAAATTTTAGTACCACTGCATTGAAATTTGAAATTTTCATCAAATAGGATTTTTTAACTAGTAGCTTAGAAACTACATTCAATTTTCTATATATTCTCTTCTGACATATTTTAAAAATAATGTTCACAGCTTATTCAAATTTTCATGTCAAGTTGCATAACTCTGATTTTCTGAAATTTCATTGCCACTTGAGGGCCTATTTTGGCACACCATGATCTTGCACATCCTTGGGAGTGATATAGATATGAAAAATAAAAAGGGATTTGTATACATTAGGGGGAGATATGGAGTATTTTTTATTATGATCATAGAAGAATATTCAGCTTAGGGGGAGCAGGTTCAGGATGAAATCGGCAAATGAAACCATGACCATTTTTCACATAAGTGTTTCCATCAATGCCAAAGGGGGATATTGTTGGCAATTGACACTCAATTGGCTGGTTTCACTATGTTGTCATTGATTGCAACATGGCTGTTTATTATGGCTTCATATTTTGGGTTAGTTGTGTACCGGCCAGCACTTCACCAGCACTTGCACTGACAGGTTGGAAGGAATTATTAGGTTACTGACAATGCATGCCGACATGGTTTAGAATAAGGTTATCAGTATTGGAGGCCGACATCTTTTGGATCCAGCATCGGCAATTATTTTGATATTTATGTATTTATGTTATCTAGCCGACATGTATATTGACATTGTAATTATCTTTGTAAGCTGACATAAGGCATGTTGAATTGTAAAGGGTATATAGGTCAATTGGTTAGATCATTTTGAAATATGGTATGGATGCAAATATGGATGTTATGTAATGCGAAATATATCAGAGAGATCATGTATGTGAGGATACCTATGCAAGGGGTATTCCAATAAAGGGTTTAGGGTTTCAGACCAGAACAAACATAGCTTAATTTGAACTGTATTCAGACATAGAAGATGCTATCTCTGCAGTTCAATCATTTCTCTGGATTGTAGTATGGATTTGTATGTAGTTAGTGAGGCTCCTTTTGTGATTGAGCAGTGTGCTCTAGGCTGTAAGCCATCTTGAAAGTGCAAGCCCCTATATTTTGTAATATATTTTCATATGGCAGGTGAATTGATATTGTGGGTCACAAATCCCACTGTTGTTTTTCCTCTTTGAATTTTTCCACATATAATTTTGTATGTTATGGTGTTCATTTATGTGATTGGCTTATTGGTTTCTTTACTTCTTTCAATTCTATGTGTACCGATATACCGATTGGTGTATGCATGTTTTAATAAGGCTAAAATTGATCATTTTGGTAGAACATTGATTCACCCCCCCCCCACTCTCACTGTTCTTGGATTCCAACATAAGCCCCTTTGTGGCTTATGTTCTTGCCTCTGCCTCTTTGGTGGGGTCCAAAGGCTTTTTGGAGTTTGCGGTAGGGACTGTGAGGGGTGCATTTGGCATGCTTTTGGGGGACTTTTTGCCTAGTGTGGTACCTTCTCTTCCTGTGTGGAGGGGTGTGGGGTTGGATTTGTTTATGATCCTCTCTGTATTTGCGGTGATGTTTGGTCCCCTATAGATGAATTTTCTTACGAGAGAGGCACTTTTTTGTTGCTTCCTTGCACAAGGTTTGGGGGCCTAGTCCTCTCCATTCTGGAGGTTGGTCTGGGGTTTGTTTTCTTTATGGATTCCTCTTTTTGTTTTCTTTCTCTTGGGATGGTTGTAGGGGGTCTTTTAAGGTAATCCCAACTCCTATTGAGGTGGAGTTGAGTCTTGATTTTCTTCTCATGAGTAGATGCATGGAGAGGTTTGGGATGGTTGCTTTTCTCTGACTTTCTGTTTGGGTTTTTTCTATCTTGGTTCTGGGACCCAGGTTAATGTTAGGATAACCGGTGAACAACTGAGAGGGGGAGAGGGGTGAATCAGTTGTTAACAGATTATGTGAATTAAAGCACTTAAAACCTTTTACCCGAATAACTGATAAAGGATTAAAGAATAGTTGAAAACTAGAGAATCAATACCATGCAACCATAACACATAACACCATGATTTGTACATGGAAAACTCAAAAAAGGGAAAAACCACGGTGGAAAACCCTACCCACAGTCAGATGATACTTCTGCAGAAAGTATATGATTACAATAGGGGCATGCACATGCAGTAAGGCACATTGCCTAGAGCGCACTGCTCATCACAATGGAGTCTCATTGACTACAGAGATGTCAACCACCTCAAAATATTTGGACAACAATCGAGAAAGAAGAACTGTCACTGATAGCATCAAACATGCCAGATTACATTTTCAGTTAAGCTCAACACCAGAGGTCTAAAACCTCTTACATAAACTCAACTCGATCACCTATGATCGATCAAATCCTTTTCATAAAGTATTATTACATTATTTTCTCCTTGCCCATTCATACATACGTGATCTACAATGCGATCTTACATATATTTTTACCAACCCGGCACCTAACCAATTAGGTCGACCACCCAGATGATAATTCAGTAGATCCTGATGCTCTACAAAACAGACAAGGTTAAGATAAACAAACACCTGAACAAGAAACAACAAGAGTCAATTGTTAGATGTTAGAAAATCATAAATTAAAAACTATCCTAAGCAAGCATATCAAGAAAGACACTACTAAGAAAAAAGAAAGCTTAAGGAATCTACAAAAAGCAACTAAGCTCTTCCAAATGCTCTCTACCATGCTGGTAGTTTCCCCTTCCTTGTTCCTCTCCTCTCCATGTTCCAAAATAGTGCAGCTCTCAATAGCTTTTTGCACTATGGATGCTTATGGAGATTCAAGATTAAAGTATTTTCTCTAAATATGAATGAAAAGCTAATACTAGATGCTATAGATACTAAGATGATTTATTTTAAACCAAAATGACAATTATATGAGTTATTTATGCTAAATGCTCTCTAAAATTCACTATAGGTTAAATGCATACAAGTTTTCAGGCTCTGGATTATGAAGAAATGGGCTCTATTTATAGGTAAAATGGAGCAATGGATGGTTGAGATTGAGCAATCTCAACAAGGGTCAGGATTGAATGGTTTGAGATCCATGTGAGGGCTTTCAACCCAATCCCAGGATGACAAGTATCAATGTGAGATAGGTTGAGAGGAGAGAGAATAAGCATTAAATGCTTGACATGACCTGAAGGTTAACTTGGAAGTTAAGGTCAAGGTTAGTTGAATGGATAAATTCTTTATTCAAAGAATAAAGCTTTTATCCAATGGATAAACTATTGTGCAAAGGCAAAAGGGATAACCATGGTCAAAGCAATAAATGCTTGAGGAGACACATGAGTGCAAGTTGAAATAACCATAAATGGTTATGTAAGAACCATTAATGGTCACGTAAGAGCCATTAGTGGTTTTGGAAGACTTTGGAGGTTAAATTGTTGAACACACAAAGCATTAAATGCTTTTCAAAGACTTTGAAGTCTTTGAGAAGTGACTCCAAGTTGTTTAGGAATGTGACAATAATTAGGGGATGGATTAGGCTAATTAGGAAAGGTTAGAAGAATCTAAAAGGAGGTTTAGGAATGCAAGTGGATTTGGTGGGTGAGGGAAAATAGGATTTTTATTTAAAATAAATTAATTTATTCCAATAAATAGGTGCAAGTTGCATTTGTAGGAAAATGCAAGTGGGGGGGAAATAAATGGTTTAAATAAATATTTTATTTAATTTATTTAAAAGAGGAAAATGGTTAAATGAAATAAATAGGATTTATTCATTTAATTGATTGTGAGTTTGGTTTAATGAATTAATTAAAATAAATTGAATAATTTATTTAATTAATAGGAGAATGTTTCAAGATGAGTTAATTAAAGGTTAATTTAATTAACTGATGGCTAATAGATTTTTAATCAAATAAATAGAAAATATTCATTTAATTAAACTGGATAGATTAATGTGACTACATTTGCCCATCTTTGAGATGGTGCGGTTTATCGCGTTGTTTGAAAGAAAAAAAAAATAGGTGTTGTGAATATGCCCCATAAATGTTAATTTAGTGGGTAGTATGCCCCCTCAAGAGATGGGCCGAAACCTCATGAAAAAGAATGAAAATTGGCAGTGATAGAAGAGAAGAAGTTAGCAACGCAGGTGAAAAATAGAAGAAATCGGAGGTAAAATGGGGAAATGGGAGGCTCGGGAAGTTCACAAGGACCACGTCGGTGAGTGGGGGAAAGTTACGGTGACGGTGAAGGGTTTATATGGGGAGAAAGGGGTGAAAACAGGATCATTTGTTACCGTGACTAGTATGAAACCAGAGCTCTGATAGTGACATTTTAGAGGAGCGAACAGCAATCAGGATGCCGGTACCCATTGCAGAGCACCGTTTCGAGCGAGTCCATCGATTCCATCGACCAGACAACTACAGACCAGCGGTACGCAAATTTGAAATTTTGAATTTTACGCATTTTTGTCTTGTTTTTTGCTGAGTCCAAGTTGAGTCAGGACAATAGCGCTGAAACTATGTTTTGGCGCTTTTGTCCAATTAACTAGCACTTTTGTGCCGCAATGGCGCTATTGTGTGCATGTTTAAGCGCTATTGTTTGTTGAGCGCTATTGAGGGGTCAATTGAGCACTTTTGTCTTTAAGTAGCGCTATTGCATAGGTCTTGTAGCGCTTTTGTAGGGTTGATTAAGGGCTTTTGTTAGGGGTTTAGCGCTATTGTTTAGGAAATAGTGCTTTTGTTGAGGAAAATAGATGCCCCAGGTTGTGTGAACAAAAATCTCCCGATGCCAATGATGGATGGATAGAGATGTGAAGTGAGAGTTGTTTTGAACCATAGCAGCCCTGAAGAGACTTAGGTCATTTAGGATAAATGCTTGTTGAATTCTAGGTGTGCCATGATTGCTTACCTGTTGAGACCCGAAGATACTTGATCAAAGTATCTGTTGATAGTCTAGGTTTAAACTTAAGAAAGTTTGAAAACAAAACAACTGATGATGATTGATTGATGCCCATGTGCAGGAGGATCTACGCGTGTTACAGTTACGCAAGAGACATCTAGTAACATAGGGGTTACGGGATCGGCTGACAGAGGCCGAGATTGATTGCATTGCAATGACTGGCCTATATGATGTGATGCATATGCCCATGATTTGGATGAATCACAGTTTGATTACAGCTTTGGCAGAGCACTAACACAGTGAGATGTGCACGTTTCACCTAGCATAGGGGGGATGACAGTGACTTTGGAGGATGTGTGGCGTATCCTTCATATTCCCATTCGGGGCGAGCTAGTCACATATGACAGATCATGGGGGACTCTAGCAGTGCAGCGATTCTTTGATGAGGATGTGTTCATTGATGACGGCTCCATAGCTTGGGAGGAGATCGCGGCATTGTACGAGCCATTGCCCACAATTCTATCTGGGATCGTGGGAGGGCTACTGTGTCCTGATAGGTGCTCGCATGGTCTGGCCATTGGATGGGGATAGGTTATAAAGCAGATGATGATGGAAGGGACCTGATTTGCCTGGGGACCATGCGTGTTAGCACACATGTATCAGGAGCTGCATGAGGTAGCGTACCATGGGAGAGGCTCGTTGGTAGTAGGAGTGACGCTGCTACACATTTGGGCATGGGAGCACTTACCGGTGACTCGACCAGTGAGTCTAAGATTTCAGGCAGTTGATCAACCCTATATGTTCATGTATAGGGGCATGATGAGTCAGCCCCACCTGGAGAAGTTAGAGTGGTGGCGGCGGGCATTAGATGATCTTGATGCGGTGATCTGGAGACCTTATCTAGAGTGTGAGCTGTGGGAGGATGATGCGGAGGCCTTTCCGTATGTATTCATGACCCGATTCTTGATTGGGTAGACATCCTATGATGTAGAGAGATAGGCGCCAGGTAGGTTTCTGAGGCAGTTTGGATGGCAGCAGGGATTTCCGAGGGGATCAAGAGAGTACGCCAGAGTGGTCCGAGAGAGATATGAATGGGCGCTAGTACTTCCATATGATCAGGCATTGACGGAGTTCCGGATGCTTCAGGCGAGGCCATGGGATATATGGTCGAGGATGGTGGATGCTAGGGTGTCAGATGAGTATACACAGTATATGGCAACTCATCCGATTCTGCAAATATCAGATCCAGTAGAGCCCATTCCTAATTTTGAGGAGAGGGGACGCAGATGGAGGAGGGGAGGAGGTCGAGGGTCAATGGTAGATGGACAAGGGAGGGGGGATGGGGGTGACAGAGGAGGAGGAGATGGTGGAGGTGGTGGAGGTGGTGGAGGAGGTGGCTTAGGTGGTTGGATCCAGCAGAGAGGGAGAGGCGGATTGCCACTGCAGATATCACAGGGACCGTTGGTGCCAGGCAGAGTTAGATTAGGTGGCCGAGGTATGGAGAGGGAGATACCGATGGATAGAGGGGAGGGAGCCACTGGAGAGGCATCTATGGAGACAGGGGAGGGAGCGACAGGAGGTGGTGATCCTCAGGAGCATATGCTAGCACATTTGCATACTCAACTAACAGCAGCTAAGACACAGGTGGAGGATCTGGAGGCAGAGGTTGTAGTGAGAGATGTGTAGCTATTTGCATGAGAGTCGGAGCTGACTGTAGTGTTGCGGGAGAGAGATCAGGACATTGACAAGGTGGTCCAGTTGTAGGAGAGAGTGAGGGTTTTGGAGGGAGTACAGGGACAGGGGCCATCTGTGGAGGCATTGGCAAGGGAGGTATGGAGAGCAAGTGGAGAGGTTGATTATTGGCGGGGTCTATATGAGTAGGTGGTGCCAGCTAGTCAGCGAGCACTGAGCTATTCACAGATGCGATAGGCCAGATCAGAGCGATCTCAGAGGATGTAGAGCAGTGGAGGTGTGATGGGTCCTCTACGGAGAGATAGGTCAGGGGGTGCCAGAGCTAGTGTGGGTTTGATGGGGCCTCCATGGAGAGATAGATCAGATGGTGCAGGGACTAGTGGTGGAGCAGGTGGCGATGGTGGTGCAACATCTGTTTAGAGTGGTATCTGAGAGAGCATTTTGCATGCCTGTATTTTATCTTTGGACTGTATCGTGGATGGCTTTTGGTAGCCGATTTTTGTAGACTTCATTGTACTCTGATACATGAGATGATATATATGAGGAGATCCCATATTTTTGATGATATGCATTTGGTTATGTATGGATGTTATGCAGGATGAGTTTTATGCTTAGATGGCTACGTGTATATGTATGCATTTATGAGATGATTCCTATATGCATGTTTTTATGATGTTTTATGATGTTGGATACTGACATATGAATGCAGGTTTATACATGTGTGCATGTTTTGTTTGATGTAATGCTTTATGTATGTAATGCCATGATGATGATGTATGCTTATGATGATTTATGAACAGGATTTTGTGCTTTATGCTTGATATAATGATGAGATAATGATATGCAATGATGTTAATGCAAAGAATGAATGATTTATGTATGGATATGCATCTAGATGTAGATGAATGAAATATGGATAAACAAATGTAAAGTACAAATGTTTATATGATGGTGTCTAAATGAATGCATACGTATAATGGATATATAAAATGGTATGAACCAATGTTTGAGACAAATGGTTTTATGATTCTAAATGCCTAAATATGATTAAGTAAAAATGATAATGTGATGATAATGCAACTTATGGTTTAATAACTACACCTTAATGTATTTAAAAAAGGATAATGAATGCAATGTAAATGAATCCTAAAATGAGCATAATAAGACACTTAATAATGGATGAATGACTGCACTTTTTAACTAATGAATAGATAAAGGAATGGATGCAACGATAAATGATAAAGGATAATAAAGGATGATAAAATGAGAATTGATAACTGACACTAAATGAATGCATAGTAAATGGCTAATACAATCGGGGATAATTGGTTTATATGAATGAATCTAAACATCCTTATTATGCAATGATGAGATGATATAAATGTTTAATAAATGATAATGAACTATATGCATTTTAACCAACTAAAATGATATGAAATGTACTTGATGCAAAAATGCAACTAAATGTAATGATGATGATATGACCATGATGAATGCAAGGTATTTTTAGACTTTGCATGATGCATTGATGATGTATCAGAGTACTCGGTCACAATTGTGTCCAAGACTAGCTTAATTTGCACATAGCTGCTCATTTTAACTTTGTTCATATTGGCATACAAAAATCATACATATGAATGAGTGAATGGATGGGCGATATGCAACGAAATGCAATATATATATACAAATGGGATGAAAATGACGATCCATAGTGCTCTATTTTCATCATTGAGCTTTAAAATGTTGTAAGAAAAATACAAGCATCTCGTCATAATGATTCAAGATGACTAGAGTATTTCTTACATGGATTTGATATAGAAAGTTAATACAAACAACTTGATATAATGGGTCAAGTTGACTAGAATATTGCTTGCAGAACAGACAAGGATCATCTCCGTTCATGCATGACTTGGATCATCCTCCTTGATCTTGGGCTGATCATATCTTGAGACAAGTTCATACCTTAATAAGAGACAAAAACCTTTATCCAATTTTGATGAGGTAGGAGGAACCAAAGAAAGAGCATTGTACCTACAAACAAACAGTATATAAAGAATAAAGAATATGGATCCTTGGTAATGGTTCATGCTCATATGGTCGAGATATACACTGTAGTCAGTAAGCCGTAGTGATCTATGACTGCATTTTGCATAAGATCATGTAGCTTAGTGAACTTCCCACGTAGACACCATTAGTAGATGCCCCAAAACTTCATCGGAATAATGCACCGAAGATACACAAACAATGTTGTAGGAACCTGATACATATAAACAAATGAATTACTCACAAATCAACCAAGTATTTGATAGCTTAACACAGAATTTTCTTTGTCAAAGAAAACATCATTTTGTCTTTGTTTTGGTAAGGAAGGATGCATCCTTGTTGAAGACAGTTTGAGTGTTGATGTTGATAGTTTGGTCGATTGATAAGTGGTCATTGTGCGAGAATTTTTTCAATGTTTGGTTGGTATCTGCTTGGATGAGGATGCACAAGGTTTTGCCATGTTTTTCTGTTTGATTTTCGATATTTTTATCATGTTTTTGGATTTTGTGAGATATTTTGAATGTTTTCGGTATTTTGTTGATTGTTTTGAATGTTTTTGGTATTTTTGCCAAATAGTTTTGAATGAAGAACTTAATGAATCACAAGACAATGTAGAATTTACTTCCATCAATAGGTTTAAGGGCATTGCCCCCAGTTTAGGACATGACTATGAAAAAGCGGGATGCAAGACGCATGAAGCACTATCTCGATTGCAGATTAATAACAAGCCATGGTTTGGACGGATGGATGTGTGTATGGAGTGGATGTGATTGAAACAAGTCTGAAAGACAATGGAGCCATAACCTTTACGAGTGGCGCTTGTTTGCTAGGTTTTCACCATCGCACTTACCCAAGGTGCCACCAGAGTGGTTGTTCACCGTTTGGATGTATGATTTTTCTTTACTATTTTGATGTTTTTGTATTTTCTTTAGGACATTTATCTAGATGTTTTTGGATTGATTTTCTAGCACGTATGAGAGCCTGATACTCTGTAAATCTTTATGTATAAAACCATTTGAGGTGCATGTTGTTGATAAGATCTGCTAGTGGTTCTCCTTCTGAAGTAGCCAATTGATATGCCCTGGACCCAAATATAGCAGTGATAACATATGGACCCAGCCAATTTGATTCAAACTTTCCTTGATGTTCTTGGTTGGGTTGGTTACAAGGATTTTCTCAAAGAACAAGATCACCTACCTCGAATGTACAAGGTCTAACTCAATGATTATAGCTTCTGCTCATGCGCTGCTGATAGGCCTTGAGGTGATTGTATGTAGCTTGTCGCTTCTCATCAAGTAGCTCTAAGTCCTAAAGATGGGATACTCTGTATGCTTCATCATGGATGAGATTGTGCAAGGAAACTCGTAGTGATGGGATCTCGACCTCAATAGGTAAAATAGCTTTTGCACCATAGACTAATGAGTAGGGAGTTGCACCTATAGGGGTTCGAATGCTAGTTTGATATGCCCATAGTGCTGGATTCAATTGAACATGCCAAACATGACCGGCATCATTGACTATCTTCTTTGGGATCCTCAATATGTTTTTATTCGATGCTTCAGCCTGACCATTGCCTTGTGGGTAATAGGGAGTGGAAAAGCGGTGTTGGATGTGAAACTTCTCATAGAGTTCACGGACATCCTGATTTTTGAAAGGAAGACCGTTAGCTGTGATGATGGACATGGGTACAACAAATGATGCTCTGCAAAATGGCCAAGGTTAAGATAAACAAACACCTAAACAAGAAACAACAAGAGTCGATTGTTAGATGTTAGAAAATCATAAATTAAAAACTATCCTAAGCAAGCATATCAAGAAAGACACTACTAAGCAAAAAATAGGCTTAAGGAATCTACAAAAAGCAACTAAGCTCCTCCAAATGCTCTCTACCATGTTGGTAGTTTCCCCTTCCTTGTTCCTCTCCTCTCCAAGTTCCAAAACAGTGTAGCTCTCAACAACTTTTTGCACTATGGATGCTTATGGAGATTCAAGATTAAAGTATTTTCTCTAAATATGAATGAAAAGCTAATACTAGATGCTATAGATATTGAGATGATTTGTTTTAAACCACAATGACAATTATATGAGTTATATATGCTAAATACTCTCTAAAATTCACTATAGGTTAAATGCATACAAGTTTTCAGGATCTAGATTATGAAGAAATGGGCTCTATTTATAGGTAAAATGGAGCAATGGATGGTTGAGATTGAGCAATCTCAACAAGGGTCAGGATTGAATGGTTTGAGATCCATGTGAGGGCTTTCAACCCAATCCTAGGATGACAAGTGTCAATATGAGATAGGTTGAGAGGAGAGAGAATAAGCATTAAATGTTTGACATGACCTAAAGGTTAACTTGGAAGTTAAAGTCAAGGTTAGTTGAATGGATAAATTCTTTATTCAAAGAATAAAGCTTTTATCCAATGGATAAACTCTTGTGCAAAGGCAAAAGGGATAACCATGGTCAAAGCAATAAATGCTTGAGGAGAGACATGAGTGCAAGTTGAAATAACCATAAATGGTTATGTAAGAGCCATTAATGGTCATGTAAGAGCCATTAGTGGTTTTGGAAGGCTTTGGAGGTTAAATTGTTGAACACACAAAGCATTAAATGCTTTTCAAAGACTTTGAAGTCTTTGAGAAGTGACTCCAAGTTGCTTAGGAATGTGACAATAATTAGGGGATGGATTAGGCTAATTAGGAAGGGTTACAAGAATCTAGAAGGAGGTTTAGGAATGCAAGTGGATTTGGTGGGTGAGGGAAAATAGGATTTTTATTTAAAATAAATTAATTTATTTCAATAAATAGGTGCAAGTTGCATTTGTAGGAAAATGCAAGTGAGGGGGGGGAATAAATGATTTAAATAAATATTTTATTTAATTTATTTAAAAGAGGAAAAGGGTTAAATGAAATAAATAGGTTTTATTCATTTAATTGATTGTGAGTTTGGTTTAATGAATTAATTAAAATAAATTGAATGATTTATTTAATTAATAGGAGAATGTTTGAAGATGAATTAATTAAATGTTAATTTAATTAACTGATGGCTAGTGGATTTTTAATCAAATAAATAGCAAATATTCATTTAATTAAACTAGACAGATTTATGTGACTACAAATCCATTATATAATCCTGAAATAAAAACATAAAGCACGTCAGCCTGAGGCCAAACAAACATCATCAAATCAATAAAACATCCTGGAAGCGCATTGGAGGATCCACCAACATGTTACATGAAAACCGCTCAATAACCTAGATAACACCGGACCTAAATTATATCCACACACTCCAAAACAATGACACCAATCAATTGAGGTACAAACATAATCACCATCTGTTACTATTTACTAAGTTGTCATTAATTTTATGTTCAAATTCATCCTATATACCCTAGTCAGTTAATACTACAGAAAGATTCAAGCGGTAATTACTAAGGGTGTCGGTTATAGAAGAAAGGCTAGTCACCGAGATGATATATACCGAGCTGTCTACCGAGTAAATTTCCTATGTCCACTGAGTAGCAAAGAAGGTACACCGAGTTAATATGAACCGAGTGGAAACGTGTTACCAGATTCAATGAACTTGGACACATATGTGGAAACATGTTACAAGATTCGATAACAGGAAACTGTTATTTCATAGGGAATTGCACTTATGTATTTTGTATGATTTTGAGGAAGTTTATCCCATGAAATAATTTCTATGTTTATTCATTCGATAAAACATGTTTGTATAATCGATGTATGAACAAGATCTCTGCCTTAGAAATCTATATACAGAGTGATTTGAGTATCTAAGAAGAGAGAAAAAAAAGATGGTGAGTTGAAGATAAAAATATTGTGAAAAGATAAGATGTGATGATTGAATAGAGGTATTCAGAGGTCACCAAGAAGATTTTTAGAAAATAGTTTAAGGGACAGAGAATATAGAAGAGGTCACCGAGTTGATCTATCAATTACCGAGGTATGCTATGATCATGGTAATTTCATATTGAGCACATAGAGTCTGCTATAACATTTTAGATGTAAAGTTGCAGATATTTTGTAAAAGATTTTGATTGAATTATTTTTGAGTTGTGTTAGAAACCTTTAACAGGGTAAAAGACTCTAACAAGGTCTATAAATTGTAAATCCTTTAACTAGGTACAACATTTTGTAAAAGTGTTTGTAAAAATCCTTTAGCAAGGTAGATCTAAAGATCTTGATACTCCTAATAGGGTAAGATATCAGAAATTGCTAAACATGTAGCTCTAACCGAGCAACCTTTATTATTGCAGTAGTGAAGTTGTGGGTGCCATCCTCACCACAGTTTTTCTCTCTAACCAAGAGTTTCTGCATAACCAAAATCTTTGTGTTATGGAGTGAAATGTGTATGGATGTAATTTCTATGATTGTGTTTTGGCTTTATATATTATGAGATCAACTATATACAGTTTATGTTTATCAGTAAGATTGTTTTTAAAGAAAAGTTTTGAAGTACTGATTCACCCCTCCCCTCTCAGTACATTAGCTTTCATTGTTGGACCTAACAATTGGTATCAGAGCTATACTCTTGGAAAAGGGTTTTACAGCTTAAAGAGAAAGATACCATCAATGGAAGGCTATAAACAATCATGGAGAATTGTGAATCTCCAAGAAGAATTGGATCGTGCTAATCAAGTGATTGCAGACATGCAGAGACAAATGCAAAAATCGCTGAAAGTAAAAAGAAGATTGTTTGATGATTTACAGGACTCACAAGAGTTGGTGGAACAAATTGAGACATCATCTGAGAATAGCATATCAGAAGAGTCTAAAGAAATGATTATAGAATTGAAAGAAAAGAACAAAGCACTGAATGATCAGCTTAAAGCAATGAGAAGGGAACATGAGTATTTTAGCACATACATGACTAAAAATATTGATACATTGAGAACAACTGAAGATAACATAAAAGGTATAGAAAGAGAAAAACAACAGGTGGAAGCATTGGTATCTGAAAAGAATGATGAAATCACAAGGATGATTGGAATTCAACATAATTTGTCTGATCAATTGGGTCATGCACATCATGAAGCAACTTTGAAAGAAAATGAGAACCAAGCATTGAAACTTGAATTATCAAGATTGACTGATGAACTTGAAGCAAAAAAGAAGTCAAAAGAAACACTGAAGAAAAGTTATGAAGCATCAAGAATGTTGGATGAGCAACTAAACACATGATCACCCAACAAATCTGTTGGACTCGGTTACAAAAGAAACAACTCTACTGACAAAGGAATCAACACCACCGAGAAAGGAGAATCATCAAGGAAGGCTAGAAACAAAGATAAGTTGAAATATAACAAGCCTATTTGCAACTACTGTGGAAAACAAGGACATACTGCCAACATGTGCCAAATCAGAAAAGGTAAGCTACCGAATTTCACTAGGTCTGATAGTTATTGTTACAATTGCAATAAGTATGGTCACACATCTAAACAATGTAGGACAAAGTGTGTTAGAAATTATCAAAAGGCAAAATTCAAGGGATTTTGCAAAAACTGCAATAGATATGGACACAATACCGAGAAGTGTTGGTTTAAGAAGAAAAACTACATGTGGTCTCCACACCGAGCAAATGATAGAAGCTATCAAACTCACACAGATCTCAATCGACAATGTACTACAGTACCATGGGATTATAATACAAGAATATGGTGTGAATGTTGTGGAAGGTATGGACATATAAGTGCAAACTGTATGATAAGGTTTGGAATGAACAATCGGAGATCATGGAGAAATCCTGGAATGGCATGCTTTCATTGTCATTAAGTTGGAAACTTGGCTAAAGATTGCAGAGATCAACCCAGAGGAGATACTGAAGAGATAAGAATCAAATTACAGAAAATCTGGAAAAAGAAGGAAAATGGATCAAATAATGAAGAAATCACCTTACCTACCGAGCTAGGTGCATCTACTTCCAATTAATCAATAAAGGTATGAAGGGACTACGTCTTCACAAGGCTAGATCTTAATAGTTCCTATTTTAATCATGGAAATAACTCCAAAATCTGCATAGCTAAGATGTATTAACATTTTTGAAATTGTATCTAGTCTTACGATTTACCAGTGAAGTCAGTAAATACAGTAAACCTGTCTAGTCGGTAAAAGCATATAAGGAAGTTAGTCAGTAAAGTGTAATCAAGTACATTTAATGCTTATCTTACCTAACTACACGAAGCCCAATAAGGTAAAGGGTGTATTTAAAGTTCTTTGTGCGGTCATTTTACACTTACCAGTTTTCAAAGAGCAGAGCTAAGCGAATAAGAGGAGATCAAACATTTCAGAGCGAATTCAAGGTATTTTCACATAATCTTAAATGCATTTTCAAGCAAGTTAACCGATCAATATCAGTTGTGAATATTTGCATTATATTTACTAAGTTGAAAGCGTTTTCTGGTTAGTTGAAACCCTAAGCTATTTTATTAGTATAACTCCAAAGTTTGAAATGGCTCCCAAGATGCAGAAACCAGTTGTAGTTGAGAATATTGAGAAGCCCTCACTTAAGTATTCCTTACCTCCCAAAGTGGCATCTAAACCCGATGAGAAAACTGCATTTTCTCTTATTCCAAATGGGGTTCTATTGGTTGAACATGTCAGATTTTATACTAAGTGTCATGTAGAAGAGCTAGGTTATACCAAAATTAAGGACATGTATGATGAACTTTGCACTGATGGAATCCTAGATAGTAAGTATGAGCATATCAAGGTTAAGGGATTGACCGAAGCCCTAACCTATCCTCGAGTTTTCAAACCCCAATGGGTCAAATTTGTTTTGAGAAGAATGCATGATGACTTTATGTGGTTAGAAGACCAACCGTTCAAGATCACCAAGGAGATTATTCACATAATCACTGGATACCCTATATATGACCATGCCTGAGCACATAAGATGATTTCACAGAAGGAACTGATAACCTTAACCGGAGTTGAGTCTGATTGTAGAGGTCTTAAGCTGAATAATGTAACAGATGTAGAACTAAAGTTTGCAATTAGAGTCATTGGTTATTATTTCTTTCAGTCGGCAAGAGAGAATAGTGTACCATGTGCAGCTGTGGATTTGGCCTATAAAATTGTGAAAAAGGGTATGAAAATTGATCTATGTGAGGTATTGTTGAAGAATCTTTTTGAGAATCTCAACACAATAAGGAAATCTAAGAAGATTAACTCTACTAACACACTAAAGTTTGGGTCACTCTTAGTGTGCATGTTCTTCTATTTTCAGAAGTTCTTTCCCTCAGTCGGTAACATTGTTTGGGAATTACACCAACCAATCACCCATCAGATAAATGATTTTATCAATCAACTAGGTGATAATTTCAATGAGATAATGGATGCCTACTTCAATAAATTTCAGGAAAAGATGCATAACAGGTATAGGATCCCACCTCAGCTAGTGGAGAAATATAAAGATACTATATGTTTTGAAGTGGACACCGACTACTGTTATGTCAATGCAGTAGAACCCAGAACTCAATCTTTACCACCTATGGGTTATGAGATTGATTTTGAGATTACTCAACAGTAGATAGATGCCTTTCTGACACTTCCAAGGCACTCAACCGAGATCAGATATGGTACCTATGAAGAGGTAAAAGAGAAGTTAAAAATGAGCATAGTTGTACCAAAGGCTACCAGAAAAGCCACTAAAATGATAAAAGACTTAACTGAGAAATTTGGAGAAGGTTCTACTCCACACCTACTAAGACAACAGGTAGGAAAGATGATCAACTTTCAATTGAGGAAGAATCTGAAGCTCAGGAAGTAGCCATCACTATGAGTACTGAGTTTCCAAAGGGCAAAATATTGAAAAGGAAGAAACAAGATACACCTAAGGTATCACCGACTCCACCAGTGAAACAACCTAACACTAGATCATCTGTAGTGTCACCCGGTAAGAGGCAAAAAAATGTTGAATTGCCTAGAGTTACAAAGACTTATAGAAAGTCAACCAGGAGACTCATTTTGAATAAGGAGTCAAGTGACACAGAATTTGAAGACAAAAATAAATTTTAGATTGTTAAAAGCACAAAGGAAGATGTACACAGTGTTGACAACTTTTGTACCAAATTGAAACAATATGGAGGATTCGGGTCATTCAGGTATGTTAAATATGACTCCCAGACAGAAGAAGAAAAGAGACAAATAGAAGAGTCAATAGTATGTACACTTCTCAAATTCTGAGTAGTTCCATTGGAAGTAACTAACTTTCTTCCAAAAGCATTATACTCTCATATTGACAACAGATGGAAATATGCTATGGACTCAGAGAAGTAGATAAGAGAAAGAGTTTTAGTACATCTCTTTCCAAACATGTCGGTAGATGATATTAGAAATAATTTGAACAACTACTAGACAAATTTTCAAGTGAAGCATAGAGCCTTGAAAATGATGAATGGACTTTATCTTGAAGTCGAAAAGGAAACCAAAGAAAAATGGCAAGAAATCTTCAAAATTCAGACTAAAGAACCTCAAAGTGAAGTAGAAATAGTTGGCATTACTGAGCAAGATCCTGTTTCAACTATTCAACAAGATGAGGATGTCATGGACATTGAGGCACAAGAAGAAGAAATGATAGAAGTAAATGCCTATGCCAAACTGGTATCCAGTGAATCAGTCTTGGAACAGGTTAAGTCCTATCCTCTGGTAACTCAACAAGTGACAATCAAGATACCTCAGGACATAGAACAAGGCAAAGAGGATCATAAGGCTACACAAGGTGAATCTACCTCTCAAGCCACAGGCGAGCAAACTTCTCAAGCTCCTGCAAGCACTGAAACTACTACCACCGAGACCCCAAGCAAGGAATCACTGAAGGCTCCAATAGAGGCTATAGAAACCAACAAAAGTGTTTCTCCCACTGAGCAACATACCGAGGAAGATCAAGCCTCCTAAGCCATTGTACTCATTCAACTGGTGAAGGCATCATCATCAAAGGAGAAGAAAGCAAAGAAGCACAATTTCAAGATAGATCTGTCAAAGCCTATTGTGCTGCCGAATGTTAACATTTCCAAACTAAAAGGGCAAGCACTTATTGAATTTGGTGAGTTGTGCAAAGCCAAAGCAGAACAAGAAAAACAAATAGCCATTCAAAAGAAGAACTGGGTACTTCAGAAGGTTAAAGCATTATTGACAGACATGCTACCTGAAGCTACCGTAAGTAAATATGTTGCCATCCATATGCAATTGGATGAACTACTCACTCAATTGGAAACATTAGGAGTAGAGGCATCAAAATACCTTAGCAAATTAAAATAAAAAGAGCTAACTGCCAAGATGATTGAAGAAGTGCAGAAAGCCATTGCTATAGGTAAAATCAAGCTTGTTGGATTCATTGTTGAGTTGTCCCCTCAACTCAAGCACATTATTTATTTATTATAGAAATTATCTACATTTTCATTCTTTATTAAAGATATCAAGCAGAAGACCGAAGTCATTGAAAAAGAGATTACCGATCTCTCAAATAAACTGACTACCGAGCCAAATTATACTCATAATTTTTATACCAAGCTACAAACTTTTATGGCTCAACAATTAGAACTTAGGAATGAAGAGCACAAAATAAGGATGGATATTATGACTCTTCAATAAGGATGGATATTATGACTCTTCAGACATTATTTATTCCCCATCTGTCATCAGTACAAGAGCAGATCAATCGAGCTATCCAACTGTCCACACAAGCAGAGGGAAGCACTTTAGATGGTTAGATTTCATTGTTAGCTGATATTAATGCTCATAATTATTTAATAGAAAGTGTCAAGGGTGCACTTACCAACACTCTCAATGATTCTCGTACTAAGTATAAATCTATTTTTGATCAGCTGCCCCCACCGAATGGTAACTAGTTTTGATGTTTGTCAAAAAGGGGGAGTGTACCGAGTATATACAGAGTATCTGAGTGTACAGATGAAATTTTCAGGGGGAGCATGGAACATCAGGGGCATGCAAATCAATTTTTGTTCAGCAAATTGATAAGGGGAGTATGTATTCAAAGTATGTATTTGAACGAATGTATATACTGTCATTTCAGTCACATTTTGTAAGTATATAGATTTTGTGTTATGACTTTGAAAGGAGTTTTGTCAAACATACCAAACTAATGTCAAAAGGGGAGATTGTTACTATTTACTAAGTTGTCATTTGTTTTATGTTCAAATTCATCCTATATACCCTAGTCGGTTAATACTACAAAAAGATTTGGTTGGTAAGCACTAAGGGTGTCGGTTACAAAAGAAAGGTTAGTCACCGAGATGATATATACTGAGTTGTCTACCGATTAAATTTCCTATGTCCACCGAGTAGCAAAGAAGGTACACTGAGTTAATATGAACCAAGTGGAAACGTGTTACCAGATTCAATGAACTTGGACACATATGTGGAAATGTGTTACAAGATTCAAGAACAAGGAACCGTTATTTCATAGGGAATTGCACTTATGGATTTTGTATGATTTTGAGGAAGTTTATCCAATGAAATAATTTCTATGTTTATTCATTTGATAAAACATGTTTGTATAATCGATGTATGAACAAGATCACTGCCTTAGAAATCTATATATAGAGTGATTTGAGTATCTAAGAAGAGAGAAAAAAAAGATGGTGAGTTGAAGATAAAAATCTTGTGAAAAGATAAGATGTGATGAATGAATAGAGGTATTCAGAGGTCACCGAGAAGATTTTCAGAAAATAGTTTAAGGGATAGAGAATACAGAAGAGGTCATCGAGTTGATCTATCAATTATCGAGGTATGCTATGAGCATGGTAATTTCATATTGAGCACATAGAGTCTGCTATAACATTTCAGATGTAAAGTTGCAGATATTTTGTAAAATATTTTGATTGAATTATTTTTGAGTTGTGTTGGAAACCTTTAACAGGGTAAAAGACTCTAACAAGGTCTATAAATTGTAAAGCCTTTAACCAGGTACAACATTTTGTAAAAGTGTTTGTAAAAATCCTTTAGCAAGGTAGATCTAAAGATCTTGATACTCCTAACAGGGTAAGCTAATAGAAATAGCTAAACATGTAGCTCTAACTGAGCAACCTTTATTATTGTAGTAGTGAAGTTGTGGGTGCCATCCCCACCATAGTTTTTCTCTCTAACCAAGAGTTTCTACGTAACCAAAATCTTTGTGTTATGGAGTGAAATGTGTATGGATGTAATTTCTATGATTGTGTTTTGGCTTTATATATTATGAGATCAACTATATACAGTGTATGTTTATCAATAAGATTGTTTTTAAAGAAGTTTTGAAGT
This sequence comes from Cryptomeria japonica, assembly GCF_030272615.1. NCBI lineage: Eukaryota > Viridiplantae > Streptophyta > Pinopsida > Cupressales > Cupressaceae > Cryptomeria > Cryptomeria japonica. The sequence continues at coordinate 296,731,178 of NC_081406.1, read as the reverse complement.
ACTGATTCACCCCTCCCCTCTCAGTATATTAGCTTTTATTGTTGGACCTAGCACCATCAACATCCTGAATCTCTTCTAGAAGCTGCACCAACACCACTTATGCATTACATCAAGGATCTTCAATAAAGCTCTATCGGTGAAACCCTTACCGGACCTTCAAATTAGACTTACTAGAACATAAGATATCTGATCATCACATCAATACCAACTGACTGAAACATACTTTAGAAGCATATGAACCATCCATACAAACTTATTCCATCATCTAGATCATACTAGTGGCAATCAACTGATAATCTTCCCAATCCAATCCTTCTACTAAAGTTGGTAAAAAACCATAACAACAAGTGTTGACATCAATGACAAAACATCAATGCAACACATAATCAATTCCATCATATGGCCAACAATCTCCCCCTTTGGCATTGATGGCAACACTAGATGTGAAAAAAATCCAAGTGCCAAGAAATGCCAAATAAGTCTCCCCCAATGGAAGACCGCCAACAATCTCCCATAGAATGATATAGCAATGAAGCTCTTAACCAAATCTGAGTCAAAAGGCCAAATACCACCAAACTCCTCCTAAGGATTGCAATCAATCTAAAAAATAAATAGCAATGTTTTTTCACATATATTCCTCCCCCTTTGACAACAATGCCAAAGAATCAAACAGAATAAAAAACTCTAGATCTCAAAGCTGACTACTCCCCCTGAGTAGTAGCATAATTTCATCAATCTGGAGAAAAAGATAGCTCTGATAATGCAGACTGAACTGATGCACATATGCATCATTTAAGTCTCTACCGGAGGGTTAGAAACCCCCAATCTATCTCTCAAATATTCAAATGATTCTCGGAAGAAAGGTTTAGTGAAGATGTCTACTATTTGTTCTTTAGTTTTCACATAAACCAATCTGACTTCTTTTGCTTCCACCTTTTCCTTCAAAAAGTTATACTTGATTTATATGTGCTTATACCAGATTCTTAAATATGTCAATAGTTGTAGAGTTATCACAATGAATAACTACTAGATCATTACAACTCACTTGTATATCCTTCAACATCTTCTTCATCCATAGAACTTGAGTACAATTGGTTGCGCCTGTAACATATTCAGCTTCAACAGTAGATAAAGAAATGCATGGCTACTTCTTGCTAATCCATGAAACCAAATTATTCCCAGGGAAGATTGCTCCACCGAATGTCCTCTTCTGGTCATCAACATCACCTTCCCAATCTACATCTGTATATGCACATAAAGTAAATTCATCATCTATAGGGTACCATAAACCATATTCAGTTGTTCCTTGCAAATACCGGAATATCCTTTTTATTGCACTTTCATGATTTTCTCTTGGATTACTTTGAAATCTTGATACAATACTGACTACATTCATTATATACGGTCTATTCTGAGTTAAATATAGCAAACTTCCACTCATGGATTTATATCTTGTAGAATTTACTGGAGGGGATACATCTTTAATTGAATATTTTTCACTTGTAACCATAGGTGTACTAACTGGTTTGGAATTTTCCATATCAAATTTCTTCAATAATTCCCTTAAATACTTAGTTTGACAGATAAAGATGCCTTTGTTAGTCTGAGTAATCTGCAAACCTAGAAAAAAACTTATTTCTCCTGTCATGGACATTTCAAATTCACTCTGCATATTATCAGAGAATTCCATGCATAATTTTTCTTCACCTCCAAAAATGATATCATCAACAAATACTTCAATAATCATAATATCATCATTAGTGATCTTATAATATAGGTTACTATTAGCATTACCTTTTATAAAACCAAGTTTCAAAAGATACTTATCCAACCTTGCATACCAAGCTTTAGTAGCCTGTTTTAGTCCATATAGGGCTTTCCTTAATCTACAAACCATATTGTTGTCATATGTCAGTAAAAGTCCATCAGGTTGCTCAATAAAGACTTCCTCTTCAAGTTCTCCATTCAGAAATACACACTTAACATCCATTTGATAGACCTTGTAGTTCCTATAGGTTGCATAAGCAAGAAATAGTCTAACAGCTTCAATTCTAGCTACCGGTGCAAAAGTTTCACCATAATCAATTCCTTCCTTCTGAGAATATCCTTTGTATACCAATCTAGCCTTGTTTCTTACAACTTTTCCATCCTTGTTCAGTTTGTTTCTAAAATCCCATTTAGTTCCAATAAAAATCTTATTTTTAGGCTGGGGAACTAGAGTCCAAGTAGTGTTCTTTTCTATCTAATCTAATTCATCTTCCATAGCTTTCATCCAACATTCATCTTTACAAACTTCAATTACTGATGTCAGTTCAATCTGAGAAATGAAACATACCTCTTGATTTGTCAATCTTCTCCTTGTCATAACTCCCTTGTTTTTGTGCTGCTCTTCAGTTACAGTTGAGTTTTCTGATGATATCGGGGTAACTGGTTCAGTATTCTGTTCTGGTACAGGAACTATCGGATCAGTTAAGATCATTTCCACTGCTAGTTCACTATCATAAGATTTAGCTTGGTCTTTGTACTGCTCATCTACTTTCACATTAGCGATCTCCACAATTCTCTGCAATCTTTTGTTATAATATCTATATGCTTTGCTTTTAGTTGAATAACCAAGAAATGTTCCTTCATCACATCTAGGGTCAAACTTTCCAATGGAATCATCTCTTTTGATATAACACTTACTTCCAAAGCTTCTAAAATACTTAAGAGTAGGGGAATGACCAAACCATAATTCATAAGGTGTCTTATCGGTATCTCCTTTGATATGAACTTTGTTGAATGTATAAATTGTTGTACTTGCTACTTCTCTCTAGTATATATGAGGCAAATTAGATTCCATCATCATGGATATGGCTGCATCCAAAATGGTTATGTTCTTTAATTCCACAATGTCATTCTGTTAAGGTGTCTAAGGTGCAGATAACTGTCTCCTAATGCCATTTTTGTATATAGGGTTTCCTAGGGTGTCACGGATCCATGAATAATATAGATGGAGTCTTTTAGGTTTAAAATGAATTGATATGATTTTTGTATATAGGGTTTCCTAGGTAAATTATCAATTAGGTCAATCTCCTATTGTCGTGTGTATCCCCAAGGATCAAATGACATCATGAAGATATAAGACCTACCCCATTTCAAATTGGGGCCCATTTGAGAAGGACCAAGGCATTTTGAGGTGTCCCGATAATTGAAATAAAGATATCTTGCAACAAGTGTAAAGAGAATCCTTAGAGGAGAAGAGATCTTTGCTCAAAGGTACCTACCTCCAAGAGGATTTTTGAACAAAATAAAATCATCTACCAAAAGAGAGGAAGGAGAACGAGAATGCATACCTTCCCTCTATTGCTAAGTGAAAGGGATTCTTGATTAAGGATGACACACTTTTGACCCAAAGTGAAGGATTTGTTTAAATAGACATACATTGCCAAGTGGGGAAGAGGTTGTAGACAAGGATACATAATTGTTGCATGAGAGAGAATCCTTGAGAAAACAAACAAATTCACACCACGAATGACATCATATTGTAAGGAAACACCCCTCAACAAAGGAAAAGTGGATCCTTAGAAGGGATAAGATAAATCAATGGCCCTTGAACATAAGGTCAAAGAGAAGGATTGCATGACCTCCAAGGAGAGATTTATTCATGAGACATGTACCATTTCAAGCAAGGAATAGGTCCTAGCCAAGGAACACACATGTACTCACATGAAGGATAATTCTATGTAAGAAAGGACATCGCATTATGAAAAATACAACCCATGAAGGAAAAAGTGAATCCTTAAAAAGAGGAAAGAGATGGAAAATTATTCTTATCCCCCAACCATAGAGACAAGAATAAATAGTCTATTATGTTTCTAACTAAGTATGATTGTGGAATGGATGGAAAGTTGAGAATTAGGGTTTCATTTAGTAAATCCACTAAATAACCCAATTAACCGAATTACATTGAAAGAGGGTTGAACCCAATATATCTAGGCTCAATCCCAATGGAGAAAGGTTTGAGATTCTAATTGTATTCAGCTAATTAGGGTTGATTATCCTCTTTCTTAGTTGAATTTGTAATGTAATTATGAAATTAGGAAAAAATAATGAATTATTGAAGTAAACTGACAAAAACAGTAACCCACAAATATCTCACTAAGCCACAAACTTGGATTTGAGCAAAAGGAGATGTCTAGAAACTATTCTTAGAAGTTTGATCTAATTTTTTGAGACCAGGTAGTTTAGATTCACTCTAGTCCTCTGAATTTTCCACTGTCGAAAGTTGAACTTGTTTGTCACTATCGACTCTACCAAAATTGTTAATTACAACTCTGCACCTATTTCTTGCACATAGAAAGAAATTTAAATATATCTAGAATAGGGGTTTGTCTTAGGTCAAACCTCAATTTTAGAATTAACCATGAAATTGAATTAACAAATGTAATGAAAGATCAAAATAAAGTACTTTCCTTTTGAGGGAAAGAATTAATCTAAAATATAATGCTTGAAACAACAATGTTTACCTTGATGAATTTTTTATATTCTTTGTACAAAGCTTTTAGGGTTTCATGTAGGATGTCTTCATAAAACATTGATCATGGATGCCATTCTCAATACTTGAACTTGACTTCACTTTTGCTCCAATGATTGATGAATTACTGATTGTTTGCTCACTTGAATTTTCTAGAATGTAATTGAGATGTTGATTTTGGTTAAGTTTCAAATGAGAGGGGCAGACCTCCTTTTATACTTGTTTGCCCAAAAATTCAATTAAATTTATGGAGTATGCCGACACGGGATCCAAATTATCGTTTATTTTTTATGATCATTATGAGGCCCCAATTTAGGGTTTGATTAAGAGCCTAAAGAGTGGTATGCCCAATTATTGATTTAGAACCAAGGTGTGGGCCGCCATGGTCCTAAAAGATAGGACTCTGTAATGGGGGAAAGGCAGGGAAGATAGTGAGGATGTAGAATAGATAGGTGGTGTGACCAGAGCAGTATTGCAATCAGGCCAATATGAACACTACATGAATAATATAAACATTGTCCTTTAAGTCACAACACTTGAATTGACACTATGGAGCAATGCAAAGCATTTTCCTAGACCAAACCTAATAGACAACCTCACTATCAGCAAACTGCAATATCCAACTTCAACACTTGACTAATTGAGGACCTAAAAACACAAAAGTACAACATCTATAGTACATAGAAATTGAATCCAAAACTATGAGACATCAAATACAAAAGCTAAGGAATGTAGAATATTCTCCCAAAAAGACTTCAAATGCTCATTCCTACATATTTTAGCTTCCACTACTATTACCTTCTAAAAATACCACATGCTCACTCAATATCACTACTAGACATCATAATAAGAGTTGAACTGTCTAACAACTATGCGAAAGCCAGCGCTACCCACATTGGGTTGCACATGGCTAAAAAAGAAGGCTTTAGAAAAGTCTGGTTGGAGTCGGACTTGCTAAACACTGTCAACTGTCTGAGTGGACACACGGATCCTATCTAGACGACAACTAATCTAATCAAAGATTGCTGAGATATAATAAATGAGATGGCAGATTTCAAAATATTGCAGTATACCGAGAAGGCAACAAAGCGGCGGATCTACTAGCCAATCTGGCGGTGGGATACATGGCAACTAAATGGTGGAGTATTAGGGATTCATTCCCCAAAAATTTGTGCGAGCTGGCCCGTGATGATTATGCCCACCTGCGTTAATCAATGATCTTTCATCATGATTTGATAGAGTTGATGGGGAAATGGCTCTTTTTTATTTTCCCTAACTGAAGATCTAGAAACTTCCATGGTGCCTGGATTTTCTGTCTTATTGTGTGGCCCATTTTTTGCTATTGTTTGGAGACTTTTCTGGTGTGGCCCATTTTCTGTGACTATTCGGAGCCTTTTCTGGTGTGGCCCATTTTCTACTATTCGGTGACCAAGAGCATAATGGGTGGGGACAAGAATAGGAAAGAACCATCTAATTGCCAGAAATGGAAGAAAAAACAAGGATGTGTGGTAGGAAGTCATTGATGGGGGAATCGTCCCCTTCCTAGATCGACTTCATGGCCCTTCTCCTCTGCTCACGGAGGCCTTTGTTAATAGGTGGAAAAAAGGGAGCCTGAGGGCTTATGGAGCCAAGTAACAGATTGATGAAACCTTAGTGGTGACGGTCACTGGTCTAGCAATGACTGGCAAAAGATTTTATAGGGACTGGAAAACCAAGGAGGAGGACTTGACAAGTTTCTTTGACAAAGGCAAGGAGCGCTCTAGAGTCACCAAGATGGCTTATGGCAACTACAACAGGAAAGATCTTATGGCTCCCTGGTCAAACATGGTCAAGTTCATCATGAGGTATATTACACTCGATGGAAGATATGCCATCATCTTTTCCTATCATTTTACCATTTTGAATCATTTTAGGCATGGTAAAATCATTTTTGTTCCTTTCTATCTACCCTCCTCTTTAGAAAATAGCCTGGAAAAACATTTGGAGAATCCAAACAACCCTGTTCTCCATGAAGGGCTTATTGTACTCATCATGGAGTGCACTAACTGACTAATATCCAAGATGTCTGTAACTCGAAAATGGAATTGGAGGATAGTGGGGGTGCCATTCCTCTTAATGACCCTGATCATAAACTTGCAGAAGAAGGGGAGATGATGGTCACCCTTGGGACGTTTAGAAGAATTCTCCCAGCTGGCAGACAACAAATACAAAACCACTAGCAAACTGATTTATAAGGCCGATCCCCTCTCAAAAAAGAAGAAGTTGGCAGCTAAGGACTATGGTCCGAAGAATTCAGATCAGGAAATAAAATTAGACATCCCTATCAACATCTTGAAATAGAAATAGGGGACCATGGCCAAAGAAGAGAATAGTGGGATATAGAGGACTGGTAATCTAATGAACCTAGTTATGGAAGCTACCAGAAGCCAGGAGAGCTGCTGGAAGTGGGTGGAGTGATAAATTGATACCCTCAAAATGGGGGTTAAAGAGATTATTGATATCTTCACTGCTTCCCCTAAGCCCAACAAATCTGAGAAACTCATGATTATGACCCAAAAGCTCTCTCAGGACGTCGAGGTGATGAAATGCAATCACGAACAAAGAATTGAAAAGGTGGAACAGTCTATGGTAGAGATAAAGAAAAACCTCAAGAACCTGGTTGACATAAGAAAAGAAGCCATGAATAACAGTATAGAGGGACTTGAAAAGATCAATGCCATGGTTCCTGATTACAGATCCTACCACAGTGAACCGGTGAAAGATCTTGGAGGGGAAGATATGGTTGTTGGAGACAACAAAACCACTAGTCCTAGTTCTAGAACCAGGATCAGGAGCAACAACAAGGGTACCTCCAGATTCATTATGGAGGAGCTGGAGGAAATCAACAAGATTTCCATCCAGAAGAACAAGGATCTGGTGCACTCTCTTAATTAAGGGTTTTTGTTTTGTTTTGTCTTGTTTGTCTGCATCTCTTTTGCTTTCATATTGTTCAGGGGTGCTCCCTTATTTTGATGTTGGTTCATGTTTGTTTGGCTGATGGCCAGTTTATGTAAAACTTTTGGTTTTGGGTCCATGTAAAACCCGTTTATCTTTATGAAAAACATTTGAACAGTCATTTCTAGACTATACAACTAGACAACTACAACTTCCTCTTCAACTTTGTCCTCAATACACATGTGTGACATTATTGACAACACCATGTAGACTGCAAACAATCTCTCATGACAACACAAACTCGTGTTTCTAATATTTTCAATGAGAAAATTATTAAGGCCAAGGCTCTCAAGGATAGAATTTTTTTTCAGTTTAAAATAGAAGATTTTAAAATATTTAATTTTATTAACTCCAACATATATTGGAAAAGCCTCATTCAGAGTGTTCTTAGGGAAAGTTTTGAGAATCCAAAGTCTTAAATATTTAATTTAAGGTTGTTTAAAAAGTGATGTTAAGAATGGAAATGCAAGGGATGTGTGAGATTGTTGGTTTGCAATAGTGGTTGAGTTTCAAGAGGGAGATTATTGGATATGAAACCCAATAGTCTTATGAGTCTTATCATTTTCCCTCCATTAACTTTTGGTTCTTCACATTCTAGATATTGTTGATATAATTACTTATAAAAGGTATACTATATAAGAAATAGTGAATAAATAACATATTGCTCTACTAATTCTTTCTTTATGTTCTTTATTTTAGTTAATCTATTCTTGATTATGTTAACAATATCTTTCCATAAGTATGGATTTTAAAGAATGATTAATCTAGGCACTTTCAATAAATGCAAGGGGTCTTCATGTTAGTTCTCTTTTATAAATGTCCAATCAAACAAAATTTAGTAGCAAAGAATGGACATTTTTTTTATATAATTAATTTATTTTTAAAGTGTGGGGTAGAGACACATGCCCATCTCCATTTAATAAAGACAAGATAGTTTGAACCTTGGTGGTCGTAACAACACCGCCAACACTTAACCAACACACTAAGGGGGAAACCCCAATCTATATTGAAAGAAAAATCAATTTTTTGTACAAATATAAGTTTCAAGTTTCAATATTTGACCTGTCGAGAGAGGACAAGTTCCCATTTTAATAGGTGAACGTTATTTCAGGGACTGACCCATTCTGAAAGAGATTTTCCTATATATATGTATCAATATATGTATATGTGTATATACATATGCAGATGTATATATGAATATATATACATACATATGTATGTGTGACTAAAGAATCCAAGCAAGAATTTCCTTTCTTTGTGTGTTTTCAGGGTTTTTTTCATCGGCAGAGGAATCAGGGCTGTAATTCGAGGACTAAAGGTGCTCGGCAAAAGGGCATTCGAAATGCTAGGGTTTCTGGCAATAAGGCTCGACTTGGTTTGACAAGAGACTCTGCTAATCCACAGCCAAATTCAAGGGTTTTGTGATGTCATTTGCCAAAATTTGATTTGCCCTCGCAGCTGTGGGTTGCTCCGCTCCTAGTTCCTTTGATTGATGCCTCAGATTCTATCATGGGGAAAAAGGCTCATGATCTCCAGGCTTTGGCAGTCATTATCCAAGTGTGGGGTGATTCTATTCCTCTGTCAAAGCTCCATTATAAGATTCATGCACACTGGTATGGTACTTTGTACTTCCAAATTCTATCTGTAAATTCGTTTATTATTTTTTTTTATTCTGGAATTGCTAGGGATAAGGCTTTGAATGTTCCATTATTTTGGCTTGGGAAAAATCTGATTTTTGTGGAAACTTGGAAGCCCTTTTTAGTGCCCTCTAGGGTTGGCCTGAAACAGGCTCCTACCTGGTTTAAACTTCCTTTGTTACCCTCCGAATTTATAGAATCTGATATTTTAACAAAGATTGGGGACTCATTTGGTAAATTTATGTTGTCCCATTCAGTGTTCGAGGATGGGTTGTTTTCTGTCAAAATTTGTGTTTTAATTTCAGCTAATGTCTCTCCTCCAAAAGACTTGTAACATTCGGTCTCCCTTTGGTATTTGGCATCAAAACCTTATTAGGGATTCTGTGGAGTTTGGTCGTTCTTCGGTGATTATGGATTCTCCTTTGTTTTTTCATATGAAATCTATTAAATTTGGCTCAGGAGTCATTGATTCCTCTTTGGATGGAATGTGGAAATGTTTGTTTCAAATAAAGATCATGTAGGTGTTCATGCTGCTAATTTGGTTTCTGCTCCTTCCCTTCTGGATAAAAATTTCACATATAGGGTTTCGGTAGAGGTGTCTCACTGCTATGTTCCTTCCCCAAGGATTGGCTTGGATAATGTCTCTTCTTTGAATAATACCAATGAAATTTTAAATACAGGAAAACCTTCTTTGCATTTTGCTGATTTGGAAAATGACTTGGGGGCTGAGACACAAATCCTTGGGTCATTTTTGAAAAATTTTGAGCATCCCTTGGATGTTGATATTGTTCCAGATGAGCATCTTATTTCCCAGGTGCAAGATATTGTTAATACTAATAATGTGACTCTTAATTCTGCTTTAGCCAATAGAGTAATTTCTTCAATTTCGATCGATTTAGGCAATCTAGAGAATGATTTGGCTTCTTTTCCTACAAATAATTCTTTTGATTTACTCAATCTGGATAAGGCTTTGATGGTATCGGTTCTTGGGCCATCTTCAGCTCCCATTGTTTCAGGCAGGGAGAGGGTTAGGGTGTCGTCGACTCTTGGGGTAGGTCCCATCGAAGATAGGACACATGTGGATACTCCTTTGGTCCAAACCCCTCTTTCCCCTTCTTCACCTTTGTCCACCCTTGCTAAAAGAGGCTGGAAGCCTAAACATGTCAAGACTAAACTAGATATTGATGCAGACATTCAATCAACTCTTCTTTCTTCTTTGGAGTCTTCCAAAAAGAAACGATAAAAAAAACCCTTTAGCCCGTCGGTTACAAGAGCCTTGGCTTCTTAGCGAAGTCTTCACAAGGCTTTTTTGGTAGACAAGGTTTCTCCGGTTTCTTTGGATGTTTTGAGGGGAGCTGATGCTTCCCCTCAGGGCCAATGAGGATTATATCTTGGAATGTTAGGGGCTTAAATGCCCCTAACAAATGATGCTTGATTAAGTCTCAGTTGGACTTAATGAAGTGTGATGTGATGATGTTGCAAGAAACTAAGTTAAATTTATTCTCTTCTTGGAAAATTTGGAAATTTAGTGCATCTCCCTTTTCAGGTGCTTCAAGTGGTCTTGCAGTCCTTTGGAAAGATGTTTGTGTGGATTTCTCATTGATTGCTTCCTCATCCAATTGGATGCTTGGCCTGGTTAAGAGTAGGTTATCAAATTCAAAATTCTAGCTTTTTAATGTTTATGGCCTGACTGGGGTTCTAGAAAAAAAAAACCTTTAGGAACTTTTGGCTTTAGTTACATCTCCTCTGCGTAATGCTTTTCTGATTTTTGGGTGGGATTTTAATGCTATTGCTAGTTTAGATGAGAAGGCTGGGGGAATCATCCCTAATAAGAATTCTATTTCAGATTTTTGTCACTTTATTCATTCTTTGAATTTGGTTGATTGTAAACCTCTTAATGGGCCATTTACATGGACCAACATGCGGAGAGATTTTTGTTAAATCTCTAAAAGACTGGATCATTTTTTGGTTTCTGAAAATTGGTTTAATTCAAGCCAGGATTTTGTTTCCTCAGTTCTCCCCTTCATTGGTTCTCATCCTTTCCCTATTCTATTTTCTATTTTTGAGGATAGAGCACCTAGGAAATTACCTCTTAAGTTTGAACCAATGTGGTTTAGGGATCGATCTTTCTTGCCTTCATTATGGTGGCTTTCTGCCCCATTTTTTCCTGGGTCTAGGATGTTTTAGATTGTGAAGAAACTGGCTTTTTAAAAGCATAAGATTAGGGATTAGAATGTGACACACTTTAAGAATATATTTGGAGAAAAGGCTAGGATTCAGGAAGAGATTGAGCAGCTTAATAAGAGTATTATCGTTTTGGGTATGTCCTCTCTCTCGTATGATAGGCTAAAGTTTTTGAATCTTCAATTGAGTGAGACTTAGGCTAGGGAAGAATCTTATTGGAGGCAGAAGTCTAGGGACCTTTGGCTTTCTGAAGGGGATAGAAATACTAAGTTCTTTCATTCTTCTTTCTAAGCTTAAGAGGCTTCACAATCGAATTTCGTGTATTTTTTATTCTAATGGTAACAGTCTGGTTGATGAGGATGATATTGCTTCTGAAGCTATTAGGTTCTTTAAGTCTCTGCTTACGGCTGAACCGGTTGCTATAGATAATGCTTGCATAAATTTTATCCCCCCACTAGTGTCTCAAGAAGATAATAAGATGTTTATGGCTCTCTTTTCATTGGAAGAGCCGAAAGATATAGTCTTTTCCATGCATCCAAAAAAGGCCCCAGGTCCGGATGGGTTTACAGCTCTATTTTTTCAGAAGTGTTGGGATTCTATAGGAAATGATGTTTTGTTAGCCTTGGAAGAGTCTAGAAGAAATAGGTCGATATGGAGAGAGCTTAAAATACTACTCTTATTGCTATTATTCCAAAAGTGGATAATCCTAGCTCTTTTTCTGATTTTCGTCTGATTGCCTTGTGTACTACTTTATATAAAAAATTTACTAAGGCAATCTTGGTTAGGCTTTCTAGGCTCCTTCCTCAAATAGTTTCCTTGGAGCAGGGTGGCTTTGTGCCTGGTCGGGAGACATCTGAAGGTGCGATTGTAGCTCATGAAATTTTGTACTCCATATCACAAAAAAAGGTTCCAACCATGATCCTTAAACTAGACATGCTTAAGGCTTATGATCATGTCAGTTGGCAGTCCCTTGTTGTTGTATTGAATCGTTTGGGGTTTTCGCGTTGTTGGGTTAAATGGGTGTTTTCATGCATATCTTCTACTTGTTTCTCAGTATTGATTAATGGTTCCCCTTCGGGGTTTTTTGCTTCCTCCCGAGGACTTAGGCAAGGGGATCCCTTGTCCCCCTTTTTTTTTATTCTTTTGGCGGAAGCGTTAAGTAGGGCCATTTCTAATGCTACAACATCTAGTTTATGGTCGAGTGTCAAAATTGATGGCCTTCTTTCTTCACAATCCCATTGTTTGTTTGTTGATGAAATGCTTCTGTTTGGGGCTGCCTCTTTGAGGAAAGCTAGAGTTATAAAGAAAATTATCTCTGACTATGCTGCTTTTTTTGGACAGAAGGTTAATAGTCAGAAGTATAAAGTCTTGTTTGTGAATGTCTCCCCTCTAGTTAGGGATAGACTCGTCCACTTTTGGGGTTTCCAAGTAGGGAATTTTCCGTGCATGTATTTGGGCATTCCTTTCTTTCTGGGCTCTGGAAAGAACTCTTTTTGGGATAAAGTTATTCATTCGATATCTTCTAGAATTTCCTCCTAGAATCACAAGTGGCTTATGATGGTTGGTAAGATCCTTTTAATCAAATCAGTTTTGAGTGTCATCCCCACATATTTTTTGTCTATTTTGCAGGCTCCCCCTAAAGTTATTAAGGTCATTAAGGTTTCCCTTAGATCCTTCTTTTGGAATGATAACTTGGGAGGTAGAAAGAAGATTCCTCTTCTTGCTTGGGACAATATTTGTCATCCCAAAGAGTTGGGTGGTGCGGGTATTCATGATTTAGTTGTTTAGAATAAGGCTTTGAGGGCGAAATTGGTGTGGAAGTTATATGCAGACCCTTTTAGCAAATGGGCTTCCATCATGCTTGCTAAGTATTTAAGGGGAGCTTATAGAGAAAGGATTTTTACTGCTACATCTCTTCCGAAGGGTTTTGCATTCTGGAACTTTTTTGGTTTCTTGTAGGAGGGTTATTTTACCATATTATCTTGGGTTGTTCATAATGGGAAGAAGGCCCGGTTTTGGGATGAAGTTTGGAATGGGCATCCTGCTCTTTCAGCTATCTGAAATTGGTCCCCTTTGTCCAATATTTTATCGGATCTTTGGGGGCCTTTTGTTGCAGATTATTTTGATATTGTTTCTATAGGTCCATGTTTAGTGGCTAAATGGAAGAATATTCCTCCCTTTCCTATTGATAACGATCTCAGACTTTCTTTTGTGGAAGAACTTCACAAAATACCTCTTGTCTTTCATAATTTAAGGAGGACTCTTTGGTCTGGATTAAGAATGCTTCAAGTGCATATTCAGTAAAAGATGGTTATAATTCTTTGGTTCAGATTTCTTCATCCTCTTGCTGGCCTACTAAGCTGTTTTGGATTCCGGCTTGTCTTCCTAAGGCAAGGTCCTTTGCTTGGTTGGCAGTCTAGGATAAAGTTCTCACTGGGATGTGATTGGACAAGCTTGGGATTACAACAGTATTCCCTTGTGTTATTTGTGGATATTGTATGGAATCCATGGACCATCTTTTTTTGCTTTGTCCATTTGCTTGTGAGTGTTGGTATTATATTTTTGGCATGCTTGGTTGGTCTTCTTCTCTTTGTCCTAATCTATTTTCACAATTTATGGCCTATCCCTTGTTGTTCTCCTCTTCGTTTTATTCATCTCTTTGGGTTGTAGCCTCATCACTAGTCATTTGGAATCTCTAGCTTGAAACGAATTCTAGGATCTTTAAACATAAATCTACTACTCTGGTTGATGTGATTGGTAAAATTCAAACCTCCATTGGTGAGGTGGTGCTTTCTTACATCCATAAAAATTTAGATCACCTAAGGTCTTTTTCTCATTGGGATAATTGGGTCACTTGGAAATGGTCTTCGCTTCATCTGATGCCTTCTCATGGGGCTATATCAACTGGGCTATCTTCTCTCGTTAAACGTAAGATGGCCAAATGGAGCCCCCCTCATGTCTTCATTCAAACTATAGTTTGATGGGGCTTCTAAGGTAAATTCGGGAAGGTCCGGTATTGGAGTGGTCATTTTTTATCATTCTTCTAAGATTATCAAAGCTGTGGGAAAATACATTGGTCAGGGTACTAATAATGTTGCTTAGTTTCAGGCTTTATCCTTTGGGCTTGATCTTGCTATTTCTTTGAATATTAAAGATATTGTTATTGAAGGTAACTCAATGGTGGTTTTTTAGGCGGTCGTTGCCAAAAAATGTCTTTCTTGGTATTTACAGTATTTCTTAGATCACATTCTTGTGCAATTAAAGTGCTTTTCCACTTTCTCTATCTCTCATTGTTTCAGGGAGATCAATGTCATTGCGGATTTCTTGGCGAATAAGGCTATTGCTGAGGGTGTTGATTTCTTAGAGGTTTCTCCTTTGGACATACCAGTCTCTTGCATGAAGCTTCTTTCTTAGCAAGATTTATTTTTAGAATCCTCCTTCATTTTCCATGATGGATGTGGTTTTCTTTCGTAAGTATCTGCAATGAGGGTGTTTCTCTTCATGACAATATCTTTGTGTAGCGTCCTAAAATTGCGACACTTGCAATTTCGACTGCATTTCGGTCTTCACGATGGCGACACAACACGTAACCTGAATGGAGACCCCAAAACCTGATTACGACACTGAAAACTGCATTTTTCAAGCACCCTAGCCTGAACCTCCTTGCACCCTGCTGTCCCGAGAGGTGGGACCAGAGCGCCCAATGCCCTGGTCCTTGGGTCCTATTTTGGGCCCGATCTCCTTTGGACTTCGGGTCTTTTTGTTTGCAATTTGGAAAATAAACTTTCCTGGTTGGCCTAAGGTCGGGAAAATCTGTCTATCAGCCCTAAATGACAAGTATATAAACTACATTTCTCTCTCTCATTTGGCATGAGGAGGATATGTGTACAAAGCGTGGAAACTATACTCAAGCATTCAAGCATTCAAGCATTCCTTCTAAGTCTCCATTCAAGGCTAAGTGTTGCATTCAAGACAAGGATTCAACCATTGAAGAGGAGATCACATACTACATGCTACATACAACATACTACTACAACATACAACATACAACATCTAAACCTTCGCACATAAGGATACAAACATCCTTAGAACAAGGTATTAGTACTTGTTTTACAGTCATTTACATTTACAGCACTTGCTCATTTCTTGGTTAATTCCAAAACCGGGGTTTGACCTAAAGGCAAACCCCTAATCCCTAACCCCCCAATCGTCTTCGCTTTTCTGTGTGTAGGTTGCAGGTACGCGGCTGAAATTGAAGATCTGGAATCCTTGTGCAGGGACGAACAGATCCCCCTTCGTTTCGTGGATTTTTCGGAGGACCGTGGCGCTCGGGCGCCATCGTCCCGACAACTTTCGCTCAAATTTGTAGGGCAGCGCCGTATCGACATTTTACTGCTAATTCCAGGTCCGCAGCTTCATAGTGTATTCCTATCTCAGTTTATAAAGCGAATCTTTGTCACTTTCTATGCATTCCTAGCTTAATTCTTCTATCAACATTCTTTACAAAAGAGGGTAGCCTTGCTGTCATAACCCTTGAAACTCATTTAGCATCCAATCTTGCATTGCGTGGGGATTGGATCTTGTGAGTTTCAACCCCTCTTTTGAATGTAAAGTCTCTCCCCTAAGTGAAAACCATCAACCCTAGTGAATCTCTCTTCTCTCTCCTTGGAGTTGGAAGAGGGGAGAGCAACTAGGGTTCGATCGTGATTTTCCGCTTTACATTTTGGTGAACCCGACGTGAACATCCTTTCTGATTATTCATGATTAGATCTGAAAATTGGATTCCTTGATTACATTTCCATGTTTGATCTTTTGCAAATTTTAGAGGTTGATTGCATAAAAACCCTAAATTTTCTTTTTAGTAATTGAACTTGTGAAATGTCTAAATGTTAATGCTTGTTTCAGATCTATCCTTCTATTACAAATTATCAATTCATATCTATGCTTTAATTTTGAAAATTAAGTGGTTAAGTGTCAAAACCCTAATTTTTGAAACCCTCTTGATTCAACCTTTGTCCGACAATTTCACTGATCAAAACATCTCCAAATCAGCTGTAACTTTGGATTCCGCAATAAAATCACAATATCTTTCATCCCTGAAAATTTGGAAAAAAGTTGCGAGGACCGTGTGCACTCCGAGCGCCATCGTCCCCGACATTTTTTTTGAAATTTCGGGAGCTAGATCTTACTGTATTTTCCTGCTAAAATCCAGAATTTTGGCTGATTTTATCAATTTTAACACCTTCAAAATCACAGTCAAAGTTGGTCTTGTGATTGCTTGGATTAAGGCTTTTAAACATTCAAAAATCATTGAAACTGAAATTTTGTGTCAAAATTGTGTTCTTACTGTCCTAAATCTGAAAAGTGTGTTTGCATTCATTCGAAATTTCAGTGCTTTATTCAAATTCTTACAATTTGTGACTTTTGAAATTAAGTGCTTAATTACAACAACTTTAATTTCCGCCTTCAAAATTGAATTTTGCGTGAAATTGAGTCAACTTTTGAATTTCAAAACTTGCATTGCTTTTGACATTCCCTCTAAAATCATAAAATTCAAAATTTCAGTTTCCCTCTCTTTTTCAAAATTCAAATTTTGCATTTTTCGACAATCTGGGTAGGGTTCAATTTTGAGATTGCAACTTTAATTTGGCCTATCTACAGATCGTAAAATCACTCAATTTTTTCAGATTAGCTTTAAAATCATCATACCTTTCATCCCTGCAAATTTCGAAAAAAGTTGCAAGGACCGTGTTGCACTCCGAGCGCCACGGTCCCGGACATTTTTTCCGAAATTTCGGGAGACTGTCGTGATTGTATTTAACAGCTTAAATCCAGAAGATTGGCTGATTTTACTGAAAATTGCTACCTCTAAATTCAAAATTTCCTCTTCCTTTCTAGTGCATGAGTTTTACAACAATAAGCCCTACTTACACTATTCCCGTTAGACGAAGCCGTAGAATTAAGTCTTTCCGAGGTTTAATTACCGAGAAGATGGAACCTAATTTGAATGGTCTTTTAACGAGGACATGGGTAATTCCTCTAATCCTCTTAATGATGAAGAAGCTCTCCATGAGGTTTCTGTAGAACAACTTTCGAAATTGGATAACCAATTTGACGATTTTTGACAATGGATGTCTCAAGAGTACCCTGATAGTCAAGCTCTTCCTTTAATTGAGGGTCTATAACGTATGCTTCAAAGTGATAAGAATGGAATTGATATTTTGCGTGGTATTGCACACATTGTGGATTCAAATGTGATGCCTATGAAAAGTTGTGCCGAAACCTTAGGTTATACACAACCTCCTACTCAAGTCAATCATTCTATTCCTTTGATGACTTCTATTGCTAGCATACCTACCTTTACATCAAACATAATGGCTACTTCTACACAAGACATTCCTCCTGTGATCACCAATCAGGGGGGCAATCCTTCCTCTTCAATTAACCCTCTTCCTTCATTCAATCTGACTTCTTCATTCACTCCTTCAATGAGTGTTCCTATTATATCTCCACAAACGAACATGACGCAAGGGGGCAATTCATTCAATCATTCCATTCCTCCTTGTAGTGTTCCTCCTGTCCAATCATCTCCTATGACTAATTATCATAGGGTCCCACCACCTTACTCTTTACCTTCTTTCAATAACATAACACCTCCATCTCAATCTAACACATCTAATATGAACTCTTCGACTGAAGCGACCATTAACAATCTTGCACAAACTGTCTCTTCTTTACAGCAACAAATTGCCTCTATGAATCAATCTAAGTTTAGTGTGCCCACATTTGATGTTGCGAGCCCACTTTCTCTTGACATTGTTCGAGCTATTCCCCCTAAACATGTTGAAATTCCACATTTGGAGCTTTATAATGGTAAGGGTGATCCTCTAACACATGTTAAGACTTTTCAAACAATATGTACCGATTTTGCTTATGACCAAAGGTTGCTTGCAAAACTATTCACTAGAACATTAAGAGACAAAGCCCTACAATGGTATTGCTCGTTGCCTTCCTATTCTATTACTTCTTTTGAACAACTTGCAAATGCTTTCATTCAACAATTTCAAAACAATATAAGTCCTAAAGTTACTTTGATTGATTTAATGCATTGTAAACAAGGTGTTAAAGAAAAAGTGACTGATTTCATTGGTAGATATAAGCATTTGTATGCTCAAATTTCTTTTCCAATGCCTGACAATGATATTCAAAGAATCTTTATTTCTAATTTACAAAAAGATATTCGAGACAAACTTCTGTTTTCTGAGTTTACTTCTTTCCAACAATTGTGTGCAACTCTTCACAATTATCAACTGACTGTGAGTCAAATGGAACAATCACATCCTATGGCTCTGAGTGATAAGGGTGATAGCAATCAACAACCATTTGGGAAGTTTAAACTGAACAGAGATTCCATCAAATTCAATGAAAACATCATCAACAACAATGTGAATGCAGCATCAGGTGTGCCTCCTATTTCTAAATTTTTCAAGAAAGAAAGAAAGTATACTCCTTTGAATGAATCATTGCATAGTATTATGAATAAGTTATTGGAACAAAATGTGCTTACTCTTCCTCCTATAAGACAAATTGATCCTGCAAAGATTACTTCACCTTATTTTGATAACAAAGCCTTTTGTCAATTTCATCGTCAGCCTGGGCATGATACTGAAATTTTTTTTTCTTTAAAGGGTAAAATTCAAGATTTGATTGATAATAATACTATTTATGTTTTTGGAGTGAATGATAAAAGCAATACATCTGTAGCTCCTCCTAACCAAAATCTTTAGATTTTCACCGATCCATTACCTTCTCATACCTCTAATGCAATTGAGGCTAATGATTCCTCTCTCTCATCTGATGATCTTGTGTCCATGACTCCGAATGTGATTAACTTTGTAGAGCAGCAAGAAAACCCTAAAGAACCTTCCATCACATTTGATTCCAGTGAAACCATTAGGGCACCTGATGGTCCTTTATACATAGTTGCAAAAGTCAAGAATACACCTTGCCGTGGAGTGCTTATTGATCCTTCGTGCATGGTTAATGTTATTACTGAAGAATTTCTTTTTACTTTGCAATTGAATCAAGTGATATATGACAAAACAGATGTGATTGTGAAACTATTTGATGCATTTTCTTCTCCTGCAATTGGTTCTATTACATTGCCTATTGAGGTCCATAACAAATCCCTTGATGTGAACTTTGCTATTATTCCATCTTCCGAACAATTTCGTGTGAAGCTTGGCTATCCTTGGCTATCTTACATGAAAGCTATTGCTTCTCCTATTCATAAGTGTTTGAAATTTCCCCATAATGGTGAAGTTGTTACTGTCAATCATAGTCTCTTTAAACCAGCTGAAAGAAATTCTAGCGTTCCTATTGATTACTTTTGGCCTAAACAATTCCAATCTCTTCCTCCGCGAAGTGATCATCTTTTTAAATCTTATCAAAAGTGGAAAACAGATATGATCCTATCTCTAAGTGAACCTAGAACACCTAAACTTGACATTCCTATCGTTCTTGACAAGGAAGTTCTTCCTTTGAAAGATAAAACTAATGTCTTTCCTCAAGAAGATTCCCAACCCATCCCTATGGATGTGACTATGTCTATATCTAATAAACTTCCTAAAAGTAGACCTATACCTCCTCGTCATGATGGACTTGGTCTCCTTCCTAAACCAAATATTCCTCCCTTTCCTTTTATAGAGAGAAGAGACCTTCTTCTTCTCCTATTATCCAGCCTAAGAGACCACAACCTAAACACCCAAGTGATAAGGATGAGAACATTCCTCATCCTCAATCTTCTTCACTTCCTACTAAGACTAGACGAAATCGTTCTGCACATGAACGCCAGCGAAAGCGTCATCTTAGAGCTCAAGCAGCTGCTTCTCAAACTTTGCAATCTCCAAAAACACCTTCAACAAGCATTATTCCATTTTCTCCAAAATCTCCTAAACATAAGATGCATGATGGTCTTGATCCTGTGCGAATTAAAGACCCTATTTTTATAAATCTTGATGATGATATAGATGAAAATGTTATTCATGATGAAAATGCTACTTCTCTTGCTTCTGATAGTGAATATGAACTTGTTGATATTGATAACCATTTATCTAACGAATTTTCTAAAGCACTTATCCTAGCTCCTAGACAAGAACAACGTGGCTTGGAACATGCACATAGCCCTTGTTTGGATCTTGTGATAGCTACATCTGCTGTGTTGGATGTTCCTCCTCTAGCATGTTCCCTGCCTTCCCGAAACATTGATCAGCAAGATCGGGGGGTAGATGACATGCTAGACTAGTTACATTAGCATAGCAGATTCTCTACTCCTCTCTTGTGTTACTTCTTCTATATGTTATTCTCATTCTTCTATTTGTTGTCCTTAGTGTTGTCTACTTGAGGACGATGCAAAGCATTGAGATCTCTTTTGGTCTCTCTCATGTTGACTCAAAAGATACATGTGTTCCCTTCTTCTAGGTGACCTTCCTTGATTGGGGAATGAAGAACACTTATGCATACATACATATGATATATATACATGAATTATCATACAGCATACTGACCCCGAGGAAAGCGAAGTCACCTCGTGCTTTGTGTTTTGTGTCTATTATCCTTGGGCTTATCTCACACTTGGGGGCTAAATTCTTGTGATAATGTGCTCCTTTCCTTTCTCATTTCTTATATGTATCACTACCTTAAAGCAATCACCCCCGGTGAGGCATGTGTGATCGCTTTAACGTAGGGGGCATACATCCCGTTCATATCTTTTCAAGATACTTGAAAATTTCTTGGCGATCTTAGCTTTGCCTTGAAAATTTTCGGTATTCCTTTTGCATGACTCATAGTGAGGGAACCTTACTACTGACAATCATGGTTCTCCCTCGTGATCTTCCCTTTTACTTTGTCAATCGAAGTCGTAAGATCCTTAGTCCACTGGGGGCTTGGTGTATCTTGCCTCCTTGACGTGGTGAAAGTCTTTCAATGTTGTTTCCTTGTACTTTACCGGAAGTATGAGCATACATACTCCCGCTAAAGTGGGGGCTAAATGTAGCGTCCTAAAATTGCAACACTTGCAATTTCGACTGCATTTCAGTCTTCACGATGGCGACGCAACACGTAACCTGAATGGAGACCCCAAAACCTGATTACGACACTGAAAACTACATTTTTCAAGCACCCTGGCCTGAACCTCCTTGCACCCTGCTGTCCCGGGAGGTGGGACCAGAGCACCCAGCACCCTGGTCCCTGGGTCCTATTTTGGGCCCGGTCTCCTTTGGACTTCGGGTCTTTTTGTTTGCAATTTGGAAAATAAACTTTCCTGGTCAACCTAAGGTCGAGAAAATCAGTCTATCAGCCCTAAATGACAAGTATATAAACTACATTTCTCTCTCTCATTTGGCATGAGGAGGATATGTGTACAAAGCGTGGAAACTATACTCAAGCATTCAAGCATTCAAGCATTCAAGCATTCCTTCTAAGTCTCCATTCAAGGCTAAGTGTTGCATTCAAGACAAGGATTCAACCATTGAAGAGAGATCACATACTACATGCTACATACAACATACTACTACAACATACAACATACAACATCTAAACCTTCGCACATAAGGATACAAACATCCTTAGAACAAGGTATTAGTACTTGTTTTACAGTCATTTACATTTACAGCACTTGCTCATTTCTTGGTTAATTCCAAAACCGGGGTTTGACCTAAAGGCAAACCCCTAATCCCTAACCCCCCAATCATCTTCGCTTTTCTGTGTGTAGGTTGCAGGTACGCGGCTGAAATTGAAGATCTGGAATCCTTGTGCAGGGACGAACAGATCCCCCTTCGTTTCGCGGATTTTTCGGAGGACCGTGGCGCTCGGGCGCCATCGTCCCGACAACTTTCGCTCAAATTTGCAGGGCAGCGCCGTATCGACATTTTACTGCTAATTCCAGGTCCGCAGCTTCATACTATATTCCTATCTCAGTTTATAAAGCAAATCTTTGTCACTTTCTATGCATTCCTAGCTTAATTCTTCTATCAACATTCTTTACAAAAGAGGGTAGCCTTGCTGTCATAACCCTTGAAACTCATTTAGCATCCAATCTTGCATTGCGTGGGGATTGGATCTTGTGAGTTTCAACCCCTCTTTTGAATGTAAAGTCTCTCCCCTAAGTGAAAACCATCAACCCTAGTGAATCTCCCTTCTCTCTCCTTGGAGTTGGAAGAGGGGAGAGCAACTAGGGTTCGATCGCGATTTTCCGCTTTACACTTTGTTGTTGATATTTCCAATTAGAATTTCCTCATGGAGTAGGGAGATTGTTGTGGCTTCTCCTATCAGGGTGATATCCTCTTTATGGTGTTGTCCTCTCCCGTCTTCTTGCTGGGTGTGGTTTTTACTTCCCTATATGGCTATAGGGGGGATGTTTTCCTGCCTTATGGAAACATCTTTGTTGTAGCTATATCTGACAGTATCTCCTCACTGAGTATTGAGGGTGGTGGGGCAACTTTTGATTGGCTGGTATTTTTCTTTGTGTCTTTTTGGTGTTGGAGAGGCCTTTGTTTACCATATGCATGCCCAGTTTGGCCGTGTGTTTGTTCACTGGTGGTTACCTTGTTGGTGAGTGTCTCAGTTTCCTTTTGATGGCATATCTTGGTTTTTGTGTGGATTGGTATCGGGTACTAATCAACCCTACTCATTGCATGATAAGCATTGTTTACATTCGGCATAGTTATGTCATTCGTGTTTGGTCTTATCTTTTGGGCGTTGCAAATTTTATGATTGGAGGTGCTGTGAGGCATGAGTTTGTTTCATCATTTGTTGAGCAGCTTCTTGCTCGCTGCCTTTTCTTATAGTGGAAGGCTAATCATGATCTGGTTATCTCTTCCTCTTTTATATTCTTGGTGGTATGCAGTCATGGTATCCATTCTGTCTATGCATTTATTTTCACTAACACAAAATGCTCTGTTTATTGTGGAGAGTTCTTGTCAAAATCGATGGCTGGTGGCTTTTTCAGAGGAATTGGAAAAAGCAGTTAGCATGGTGTTGCAGATGTTTTCTTATTCTGTTGTTATTTCTTTGGCTTTTGCTTTGGATTATCTTATGGATCGGTCTTATCCTGCTTCTTGAGAGTCTTCATCATCCTTCTCTGCTTCTTATCTAGATTGGCATATGTTTTCTCACCATTTTTGTGTTGGCAGGGTCACTTATTCTTGGTTCTCTTCTGGTTCTAAGTTTTGTTCTTTTCAGAGCCTTGGACACATGTGTTGTGTAGACAGGATGGCTATGGGTTGATGGCACTGGCTATGGTTGGACACCATTGACTCTATTTTGAGATGTTCTTTTCTATACTGGATTTTACAGCTTCCTTTATATCTAATGTGGTTGACTATGTATCTAGGGGGTTTATTTGGGATGCCTATGGGCTTTTGTAATGGGTAGATAGGCTTATGTTCTCTTGAGCAATATTGAAGAGTTTTCTTACTGGTTCTTTCCCTTCAGTGCTCTTTGAACCAAACACCTATAAGAAAACTCAATATTTAATATAATTTTAGTGGTTCCATCCACTTTTATAAAAAAAAAGAAAAAGAAATCAATTTCTATAAAATCCATTTCTTATTAACATCTACAAATCACATTTCCCACCAAGTTGGTTTTCTATTTTTTATAGCATAACTTCAAAATCAAATTGACAAAAACAAAAATAATAATTTCAAAATATATCATAACCAAAACAAATGAAATTTGATCATACATAAATTAATTATGTTTTTATCATAAAAGATCTTTTATATGTATGGAGGAACTAAATAAAATAAAATAATTGTTAAGTAATTTAAATAAAATAACTTAATAAGTAATCATTATTCTTAGATGTGTATAGAGATATTTAGATAAATATTAAGAATAATGTTTATATAGAAAAATTATTAAAAAAAATACTTTTTTTTATTTTTAAATTTGAAAACTATTAAATGACTTGATTTTGAAAAATAGCATAACTTTTTTGGTGAAATATAAAATAAATAATATAAGCTCAAATTTATTTATGAAATATATTAATTAATATATTTATATTACAGAATTACATAATTATTTATCTATAATTCTATTTATGAAATATTTTAATTATAATATTTAAATGAAAATAAATAAATAAATAGCATATTTCTAAAAAATTATGTAAACGGAGCTTCACCTATTTCATTTTTTTTCCAAATCTAGAAAAAAAAATGTTTTAAAAAATGATATCTATAGATATGGTTTAGACATTTCTACCAAAATAAATAAATAAATAAATATACAAGTTATTAAGGATTTATAGGTTAGAAATGTAACATAGGTTGCATTTTATTTATTATTAAGGTAGCATGCACGCAAGCCTGATTTTAAACTTTTCACAAGAAATACCAAATCTTGTGAGTAAAAAAAAAAAAAAAAATAGAAAAAATTAATATGGTTTAGTGGTTCTATCCACTTTTATCAAAAAAAAAAAAATCTTGTAAGAAAAAAAACGCGGAAAGAAAAGAATGTTACTAGAAGGTCTTTTGATGTCAAGTCAAACAAGTGCCACATAGTGGCTAGTACTTGCCTTGTTTTTAGTATAGTTTTAATAATAATTATTATTTAATTTTAATAATGATTATATTTTAAAAATTATAATAATCAAGATTAAAAAAATTAAACATAATTATTTCATAATAATTAAAATTTTACTAGAAAAAATAATATAAATTAAAGAAATCCTAATAAATTTTTAATTTCATAAAATAAAGTTAAATAATTGAAATAGTTTTAGGTTTAAATGTACTTTAAAAACTAAAATATAATAAACAAAAATGTGTAAACAAAACTATATAAAAAATTAAATATTAAGAAAAATTAAAATTAATAATAAATAACAATAGTCTTGATAGATAATAATTTTATTAAGTCAAATTAATTAAATTAAAATAGTAATAATTTTTTAAATTCATTGTCATTTAAATATAATAAAATATGTATAAAAGTATAATTAGTTTTAAACATATTAATTCAATAAAAGAAAACTGTAACTAAAAATAACAAATCAATTTATTTTATTCTAACATAACATTTTTTTTACTTATGTAATTATTATTATAAATATATATCCCTTAAAATTTTCCTAAATTTACGTATATTTCTGGCTATAAAGTTGCCACTAAAACTAATTATATTATATGAAAATAATTTATATAATAATACATTCTAACTACTGAATAACCAATTTATTGCTCACTTGTAAGACCATCTAGAATGCATCTTGTTGTTTTGCAGACAATAGTCCATGCTAATGTAGGGAGACATCACTGAAAATGACTTCATGACCACTTTCAACCATTTGTGTACATACTACACAACTTTGCTACGTACACCCCGGGGTTACTCTGCCTCAATTTACAAACACCCACCCACCAATCTCTGTCTTATGTGAAGTTCATTGGTTTTCCATGCAACACATACTTTAAGGGACTCATGGCACTCTTACTGATGCTCAAAATAGAGTTAGGGGAGAGGGACCAGTAGTCGTTAGGGCTAACTTCGTCAACATGTAGCCATCACATGGAATATCGTAAGAACTCCATTTTTTTTTAGAAATGTAATATGGACACTTAACTATCTACAACTAAGGTTTGAAGGCGTGACTCATCAGGCAAGTCGTCAAAATAACACGTCTAGTGCAAAGTGTCAAAAAAATGACTTTTTAAAGATTGGACCAAAACTTAATCTAAAAATCTCTAGTTGTTGAATAAAAAAATATCATTTGTAATTAATATAATATCATATTTTTATGTAAAATATAACTTATATGAAACTTAAGTGGACCAAATGCCTATTAGTAATCATAAATGTGTGTTATCTCTAACCTTTATATCCAACACCAAAGGACCAATAGTTGAACACAAAACAACATATTATGATATAAAATAAAACTTATATGAACACAAAAGGACCAATTGTTGAACACTTAAATCTTTGGACAATCCCTCACATTTCATGGAGAAAAACAAGGTATTTATTGTGTTCACCTTTTATATTTGTGATAAGACAAATTACTAATATGAAATACTCCAATGCATATACATTGCTACCCCAATGGTTGTACACATAAGAATAATATTTTTACACTATGATAACAATACTTGTTTAAGTGAGTATCTTATTTTATAAATGACACACTTATAGTGGATAGCTATGACATTTTATTTGAAACAAAAAATATCTATTTCACTTGTTAATTAGTGTATTTATGCCTTTTTTATATAACATTTATAGGTTCTCTTATGTTCAAGTATTGGTCCATTTTGATCAACATTTGGCAATTTTTTTATTTACATGTGGATTATTTATTTACATTATATAGTATAAATATGTGGCAAGACTGGATATTATATGCACAATTGTTATAACGACTATTAGACCCCGTACAACTACTGGTCCCTCTCCCCTAAGACACTTCTATTTATTTGAGTCTTTATGTTTCAGTGTTGGGTTCCTTTCATCCTTTATGTTTTGGGGGGCCATTTTGATATTTGTTGTTGCCTGCTGCCCTCTCCTAGACTGTGCTTTCATATTCTGCTCTGTCAGGGCTACTGCCTCATCTGTATATTTGTACTGCTATTCAGCAGAAGCTTGTAATCTTACTCTTAATCCAAGTTGAAAAAAAACAATATTCGGTTGAATACTTAGAATATCAATAAATGTTAGACCAATAATATTAATGAAAGTGTCCTGAACCAGAAAAAAATCGCAGGTTATCCAGAAGTTATGATCAATGCGATTTAGTTTAGATAAGTGTACGTAGTAGAAGTTATTTTAAGAATAGGTGCTTCTTGGGCACTAACAGAGCAGTTCATCCTTATGGTTACGTGAAGACAAGTCTAACCATCCAGCTTAGTGTCAAAATGATGAACACGGGATTGAATGCACTGTTCTTAGACCAAAGTTGTTGCATTACATAGACTCTATGTATTTCGCACAAATTTAAATAAACATTTGAAGTTGGATATTTTTAGCTAGTAATATTTTTTTTACTTTATTTATATTTTTCTTTGATGGTTTTAATAAAAATCGAATAATTTATTTATATGTATGAATGTTTTATGATTGCTCAATAGTCGTTATAGCAATTGTGCATATAATATCCAGTCTTGCCACATATTTATACTATATAATGTAAGTAAATAATCCACATGTAAATAAAAAGAATGTCAAATGTTGATCAAAATGGACCAATACTTGAACATAAAAGAACCTATAAATGTTATATTAAAAAAGCATAGATACATTAATTAACAAGTGAAATAGATCATTTTTTGTTTCAAAAAAAATATTATAGCTATCCACTATAAGTGTGTCATTTATAAAATAGGATACTCACTTAAACAAGTATTGGTATCATAGTGAAAAAATATTATTCTTATGTGTACAACTATTGGGGTAGCAATGTATATGCATTGGAGTATTTCATATTAGTAATTTGTCTTATCACAAATATAAAAGGTGAACACAATAGATACCTTGTTTTTCTCCATGAAATGTGTGGGATTGTCTAAAGATTTAAGTGTTCAACAATTGGCCCTTTTGTGTTCATATAAGGTTTATTTTATATCATAATATGTTGTTTTTGTGTTCAACTATTGGTCCTTTCGTGTTGGATATAAAAGTTAGAGATAACACACATTTATGATTACTAATTGGTATTTGGTCCATTTAAGTTTCATATAAGTTATA
Source organism: Cryptomeria japonica (assembly GCF_030272615.1). NCBI lineage: Eukaryota > Viridiplantae > Streptophyta > Pinopsida > Cupressales > Cupressaceae > Cryptomeria > Cryptomeria japonica. The sequence goes on along the minus strand of NC_081406.1, from coordinate 296,703,101 downwards.
TTTTACAAAAAAATACTATATAATATTAATTACAAATGATATTTTTTTATTCAACTAGGGATTTTTAGATTAAGTTTTGGTCGAATCTTTTTAAAAAGTCATTTTTTTGACACTTCGCACTAGACATGTTATTTTGATGAGTTGCATGATGAGTCACGCCTTCAAACCTTAGTTGTAGATAGTTAAGTGTCCATACTACATTTCTAAAAAAAACAGAGGTCTTACGATATTCCATGTGACGGCTACATGTTGATGAAGTTAGCCCTAATGACTATCGGTCCCTCTCCCTTAGTGTATATAGGTAATGGTTGGTGTATTCTATATATTTTAATAAATTTTATTTTTTTACATACCAATTGTTAAATCGTTTTAATTTACGCAAATTTTCTTCTCTTCCATTTTATGGGCATTGTCTAGTTCAAATATTTGTAATTTATTGATCTAGAATTTGTCAATTGGTGTTGTATAAGGATTATAGACATTCTTTGTGGAGCCAAAATTTTCCTCATTTTCACATGTGATATGAGTGTCTTGCGCTTTGAGGTTGGTTAGTTTCTAAATTCTATTATTCCCACAACATAAATACTATGAGTTTAACTTGTACTACACACTTATAGTTATTTATAGATTTTTTTTTTTGTTAAACTTCATCAAATTAAGTAGTTCTTATACATGCTACCAATATGAATGTTTATTTCTTATCTAGAAGGCAATGCCACCAAATTTACATAATTGTAATTTTGTACTTGAAAATATAAAAGTAATAAAAAAAATTGTTTCAATTGTGTGGCTTACCACCAATTTGATAAGTGTTAACCTTTTGTCTAACATTATATGCTCTCACTGTGCCCTTTAAGGGATATTGATGATCAGAAAGTGTCAAATAATAAGGGTACTAGGTCTATTTCATTAAATTTAAATTTACATTTTGTGTATACATGGTAAATTCTTTTATATATGGTTAATTTTTTTTATAGCTATGACAGCATCAAGATTGTGTTTTGAATCAAAGGACCAAAGAAGACAATGTAGACACCCAAAATTGTCATGTCTAATTAAATAAATATTTTATTTATTTAATTACTTTAGCTTAATTCTTCTATTAAATAAATAAATCTTTATTTATTTAATTAATTCATTTATCCTCTTCTAGCCTTATTTCTCATTTAAATAAATACATTTATTTATTTAAATTACCCTTTTCCTAAATTAAATAAATATTTTATTTATTTAATTGATCCCACTTCTTCTATTAATTAAATAAATCTTTAGTTAATTAATTAATTCATTAACCTTTTCTACCCATGACACGTGTCATTCATCTCTTAATTCATACACTACCTACCCCTTTCATTATTTTATTATTTCTTTTACCTACCCTCTAATCATAGCCGACCTCCTTTTACACCTCTCAATCTTATCCCTCCATTTCATATAGTGTCTTCTATATAAGGAGATGCTTCCTTTATTATCAAACCCTAATGAGCTAATGAGACATTCGAATGAATCTTATACACTTGACTACACTACGATCCTACTTGCAACCACATTCCATTCTTTGTTGAGCTCTTGTGCACATAAAATCTAAGAGCAAATATATCAAGCAAGATCAATGGAGATAGGAAGAATGGAGATCCAAACCCTATTGGACATGTGATGGTATAATCTTTGTGATTTCGTTTGATTTGCATTGTCTTAGGTAATCTTCATATGTTATGGTGGATCTTTGTTGTTGTTAGGCTAGGGTTTTGTGGTTGAATTCATTTAGCCTTTCAATATTGTTATTATTGTTATCCATTTTCACCATATACATTTTGGCATGCCCGGTGGGACTCTTGTCCCTTTTGCATTTAACTTCCTTGTTGCAGATTTTGTATTTTAAAGTTGCAAATCCGACGTTTTCGGTAGCATTTTGATATTTCAACATCTGCGTACTTTTGGATCGTGTTTTTGATTTTCTGGCACGTCTACGACCTCTGGAATCGCGTCTATGTTATTGGCAATATTTTATTTTGCAGGTTCCAGGAAAGCGCGTTTGTGTTTTAAAGTCGCATCTGCGATGTTTTTAGCCACGCCTGTGTCCAGAAGACGCGTCTGTGTTCTGTAGTCGCGTCTGTGTCACCCAGTCACATCTGTGTTGAGGGTAATCACGTCTGTGTTCACCAGTTTCAAATTTTGGGTTTTTATTGATTCAGTTTTTCGGATTTTATATTTAGGGTTTCACAACTGGTTTATTTTGAGCTAACATTTTCAGATCTAGCTAACGAAATTGGTGCAGCTTGTCTTGAAGGCTAAATCGTTTGGTTGAAGGCCCCTATTTTCACAAAGTCTTTTGGGTTTAAAATTTACCTAACTTGTGTGCTTGCAGGAAGGGGTAATCATTTGAAACAATCCAAACTACTAACAACTCTTTGTTGCAGGTCCTTGGCAAGGATTTTTGGATTTTTTTTCTATTATGTGCCTTGTTTTCATAGACTAGCAAACACTTCAATTGGTGCACTAAAATTGAATCATTGTCTTTTGTGTCTTGAGCAATAGGCTCTTTTTGTTTAATCTTTAGAGGGCCTGTCTTCCCGTGTGGTCATTAGGACTACTAGTGAGAAGAGAACGACCCAAGTGGTAGTGAGGAAAACCCACCTCTTCCGAACCACTATAAACAAATGTATTCATGGTGAAAACTATGGATAACGTGTGTTGATTAGTTCATACCGACACTATGTCTCCCCATAAACCCGTTTGATGAAATTTATTTGATCAGTTGTAGGGCGTAACCCCTACCGGCTGGGAGCCTTCTGTATTTACAGAGCTGAAAGTGCCGCATGTATGGCCACACAAGCGGATGCCCTTACTAGCACCTTTTTGTTTTAGAAGCCCAAATCCTTCTAGTTGTTGGGGCAGGAGGTTGGACCTCTGGTAGCGGCCCACACACATACGGTTCTTAGTAGAGATACAAAGTTCGCCATGGGGAGTTTTCGTGGGGACTGATGCTTGGCTGACCCGAGAAGTGAGTGCCGAGGGTGGAGCCAGTGAGGTCAAGCATCTAAGTATCCGCTGTGAATAGCGTAGCCTTGGGGGTAAAACCCCATGTGGGATCAAGAACTATTGTCTTGGCTAGCCATAAGAATTGTGCTTGACTTATTTTAAACATTCAAAACATTCAAGACCAAACAGCAAAACATTGTATCTTTTGTGTCTTCAAGTGTATGCAAAACATTTTTACATCAAACAACACACTTTTCTTGGAGTCATTTTGAGTCTAGACACTTGCAAACATTGGGTCTTCATCAACACTGTGTCCTCTTGTCACGAAAAACAGTCAAATAGTCAGATTTGGTCACAACAAAACGACTTCACAGATTGGAAAAAATTGCACAAATTTTACAGAAATGCATCTGTGTCAGACATAATAGCATCTGTGTTGTATAACCACGTCTGTGAAGGGCAGAATCGCGTCTGTGTTCCAACAGTTGACATTACACTTTGCAAAAAAATCTCAGAAATGCATCTGTGTTAAACAGAGTCGCATCTGTGTCAGGAAACCGCATCTGTGAAGTATACAGGCGCGTCTGTGTTCAGAATTGAAAAATTGTTACAGTCCAGCAAACAAACACAGTCAGTTTTGGAATTCTTGAGCTTCCTAGGTCATTTCTCCAGGGTTTCATTTAGCATTCAACCTGTACTTGGGTCTCACAAAATCCATCATTGCTTCACATCTCACTTTATAGTCACATTTGTCTAAACTTGAGTCAAAAGGTCACTTGCTTGTCCTCACTATACTTTGTCAACACACTACATACAACAACACTTTGCTAAGTGGTCCCTCATCAAGGTTTCTTACCTTTGGGTCTCATTTGGTCCTACTTAGAGTCAAGGTCAACTTACCTCATCAAGAGAAACTATCCTCTCTTTGGAAGTCACACCTACTCTACTACATACATACTTGGTCTTACACTTTGGACATTGCAAGTACACTTCAGATTCATTTACATTTCATCCAACTCTTGGTCTTTCATACTCTTTCCATTTTTCATCTAGTCTCACACATCTTGGTCAATACCTAGTTCATGGTTGAAACCCGTCTTCAAAAATCTAGGAGAGAAACTAAAGAGGCTCAAGAGTCCGCAAACATGAGTTCTTATGAGTATGACAATGATATCTTTTTCAATTCTGATCATACTACATTACCTGACATGGATGCCTATAGAAACATTCCAAATGTTGAGAACATGGACACTACAAACAACAATGCTACACACAATGATGATATGGACAACTTTTCAGTATATTCAGTAGATGTGGAAGAATCCATAATGGATCCCCGCTTCAATCGATTGATTGAGGAAATAATGAGGAGGGATAGACAATACTTCTTACAAATGATGGCACAAAGTGGAGCCAAGATACCTCATGATTTTGACATGTCTCAAATAATGGAAAATCGACCTTTGCAACAAACTCACTCCAACATGGATCAAAGGAGACCTAATAGTGGAGGCAATAGAAGACCACATCTTGTGCCTGAATCACCATCATCTTTGTTTCAAAAACCAGAGGTCCCACATACACATGGTCAAGCATATGATACTCACCTTCGCAGACCATTATGGAAGTCTTATGCAGAGAAATATGCTCAATCACATACCAATGCTAAGGATCAACCACCAAAGCAATTGGATATTCAAAGGCATGCTCAAAATTTGGACACAAGGAAACCCCGTGTCAAATTTGGGGGTAACACATTAGAACACGCCATGCCTGTGGAGTATGGTATACATGGACAAAATAGATATGGCGTTCCTCAACATGAATCTATACCAAGTGGTCCATATATGCAGCATCACTATAGACCTCCTCCATATGAACATGTGTATGATCAATATCATCCATATATGCAACATGCTCCTCCTCCAATTGGTGCCTCAAGCATGGGGTATGGTCCAAGAAGTCAATCTCCACCTAAGAACAATTTGGAGCAACAAATCAAGGACTTACAAAAGAAAATGGAGGACATAAATACACCAAAGCCAACATACACAATGAGAGACATATGTCCTTATCCATTTGACAAGAGCATTCCAATGCCTCAATTTCCTACACACTTTGTGATGCCTAAGCTTGATAGGTATAGAGGAAAAGGGGATCCTAAGGCACACATAAGATAGTTTTTCACAGCTTGCATTGAGGTAGCTTCAGAAGAGACATATTTGATGAGATTATTCCCACAAAGCCTAGGTGATCAAGCTATGGAATGGTTCTCCCAACTTCCATCTGGTACTAAGTCATGGGGTGACTTAGCAAAGGCATTTATTCAACATTTCTCCTACAACATAAAGACAGACATATCAGTCACTACTTTGTGCAACACCAAGCAAAGGGATGGAGAATCTTTTTCATCATTTTTACAAAGATGGAGAAATCTAGCCAACAGATGTTCTTGGAAAATTCCACAAAAACAAATGGTGGAGATGTTCACTCAGAATGTTAACAAAGACATTGGCTATGATCTAAGGAAAGCTTGTCTATCCACCTTCAAGGACGTCATTGAAAAAGGTTTAGCAACATAGAAGGTCCTAATTGAACAAGGAGTCATCAAGATATTCAAGGAAAACAAAGATGAGTTTAAAGGAAAAGACAAGCCAAGATTTTGGAATAAAAACAAGAACACAGTCAATGATGGTGTTGTTGATGCCAACACAGTGCGACCCAAATTCATTTTTTCTGGATCAAGTTCTACAAACAATCAATTGAATACTCAAACAACTTCTAAATCACGAAGGAAGTATACCCCATTGGGAGATCCACTTGATTCAGTTTTCAAGAAACTAGTGGCAAACAAGATAATAACAATTCCAGATTTACCTCCATATGAACCAAAGGTTAAACCAAATTGGTGGAATGATGACGAGTATTGCGAGTTTCATAAGAGCAAAGGTCATAAAATAGGAAATTGTCATCGACTGAAGAACATCATACAAGATCTCATTGATAGAGGTGACATTGAGATTGAAGGACACTCATCCAATCAAGAACATGAAATGTTTAAGGAACCATTCCCAAAGCATGACAAGGGAAAAGTTGCAGCCATATATGACCAAACCAACTATACCAGAGCATCTTATAACTATGATTCAACCATCAATCACATCTCGATGGACAATTATGTCTCTACCATTATCATCAAGGACAAAACCCCTGAGATTTCTACCCAAAGACCTAAGATTGTCCTAAAAGGCATCAAACCTTCTTCCGAACTTACCTCTGAATGTCATGTTACAACCCGCCGAGGTAAATTCACTTTGCCAGGTGCTCTAGCTAAAAACACCGCTTCCTCATCAGCCAAACCTAAGTATGACCTTGTAGAACAATTATGGAAGACACCCGTGCTCATCTCCATTCTTGAGCTCCTACACATATCCTCTGCACATAAATCCATTCTTGACAAAATCTTGAGAGAAACTGTCATTCCTACTGATCTGAATGTGGACCAGTTTCTAGCCATGGTGGGATACCTTTCCATTCCACACTCCCTTACATTCATAGAAGCCGATGATGCCTCCGTAAGTCAGCCACATAATGCACCTTTACACATTGAAGCCTTCATACACAAACATAGAATCAAACGAGTTCTGATAGATGGAGGAGCAGGTCTAAACATTTGTACATTGAGCACTATTAAACAATTGGGATATTCTGACAAAGTTGTGAATTCTACAAACAAAATTACTATCAAAGCATATGATGATGAAGAGCGTTCATCCAAGGGTACAGTCACCTTACCTCTCAGAGTTGGGCCAGTTACAAAGGATGTGGTTTGTCAAGTACTTGATCTTGATCTCACATACAACATATTGCTAGGACATCCTTGGATTCATGAAATGAGCGTAGTCCCATCTACATATCATCGATGCGTCAAGTTTCCACACAATGGAGTTGAAGTGACCATCAAAGTGGATCCAAATCCATTCATATATTGCAACAATCTGCAACCTAGATCAGAAATAACAATCCCAGTCAATCGCCAAGTTGTTCCTTCTTCAGCATATGTGGATCCAGAATCCTTGAAAGCTTCTACGTCAAAACAAACAGAGCTAAAAGAAAAATTCAAGATTAAAGACATGGGATGTGGTGAGTATATCTTTCATGTTGATCAACTCCCACTATCTCCTAAGACATTCAATCAACAAGAACAACCTACAAACAATTTTCAATGCCAAAGAATTGGGTGTGAACCACCTAGTGTTGTGGCTACTAGGTCTGAATGCAAATCTCCTCTAGTGGTGCAAGCATCTCTTGATATCAACAGTCCTAAGAGTGGTTCCAATGAAGAATCTATTGAGTGTATCGCCAACCCTCTTGATAACTCACATAGCCTTACCATATCATCCACTCATTCCATTTCCACTTCTCTCCCAGACTTGGATCAACAAGAATTACAAAAGCCCTTACTAATTAGGGATCAAAAATCAAGCTTTGAAAAGAAAAATCTAAAAGTCAAAAATAAAGAGAAGTTATTTAGTCCAAATTAAAATCAAAATCTATTGGACTCTGCAAAAATAAAGTTCAAGGACAAAAATCCTATGAAGCAAAAAGAACAAGAGTTGATCTCCCCTAATACCAAAATAACTGGGGGCAAAAGTTCTAAAATTTCAAATCAAAAAGCATACTTCTTGATCCTAAGTCTTCATCATGTCATGATACTTTCACTTCTTTTAACAATCATAAGCCTTCATCACTCATTCACTTGTTCCGCACATCCTTTCCCTTCTGGCGATACATCATGGACCTTTAACGGAGCTTCCTTGAAGGACTTTGTTATTAGGGATGCCCAAACTTCTGCAGGTGACACGCATATGGGCCTACGTAGTCCACACGCTAGTAATTCTATCTTAGTTCCTTTATCAAGGAAGACAGTCACTCAAGCTACACATCATTCAGTCAAGGAACAATGCAGTTACAATCACAAAGTCAAGCCTCGCACATTTGAGGTAGGTGATTTGGTTCTCAGAGAAAAACCCAAAAATCAGCAAGACAGATAGAAGAAGGACAAGTTCGAACCAAACTGGCTTGGCCCTTACATCATCACAGCAGCATGCATATCATCTCTCAACTACAAAAGGTGAACCTTTAGAGGATCCTATCAACAGCATGCACCTTCGCCGGTTCTACACATAGCTCTTCAGAATATCCTAATTCAAAAATACAAAAAAATTCAAAAAATACAAAAAAAATTAAAAAACAAAAAAAAATCGTTACTTGGTGAAAACCTGGCAAACAGGCGCCTTGTGACACAAAAAACATTGAAAAATCAAAAAAAGTGAAGAGAAATAATTTCGTCCAATGGTGAAAACCACTTCGGTGGTGCCCTAGGCAAGTACCATGGTGAAAACTGGGTCACCAGCGCCATGCGTAGAGACATTGCTCCTCCCTCCTTCAGGATTCTCTTTCATCCCTTCACTTTGCACACACTCATGACGAATTCATCCATAATAAACTTACTCATTCCCATCATGGCTTGTTATTGATCTACCTAAGATTGGTTAGTCATTCATAATAAACCTCCCTTTTCATCCCTTTCCATCCATAATAAATCAGCTCCTATCTGTGGCTAAGGAAAATCCTACGTCTAGTGATGGGTGTGGAACTAAGAACATCACATGTTTCGAGGAGTACAGTTTCTTCCAGCTTCCTTCAGTCTATCTGCGCACAATCCGCAATAAAGCAACATTTGCATCACAGATCCGCAATAAAGTTTCATCTTCTCTGCAATAAAGTATCAGTTTCATGGATTCAGTCAGTTTCAGATGAGATACAGCAGCAACAATGGGCTTCAACAAATCAAATCTTTCAACAGACTCAGACAACATTATGGTTCAGTGCTATCTATCCTTTTTGTGAAAGTAAACATTGTGACCACAATCAAATTAGACTTATACAAGTGACAAGAGACACTAAACTTGAGGACTACAGTGGATGTTGGTGTCGAGTCTTGGTTTTCTTTTGATTTTATCTTTTGGTGACATGTCTTTTAGCTTTTCCAGGATGTCTCTGACTAGAGATTCTATCTCCAGGATGTCTTTGACTAGAAAGGCGAGGATGGGGTATCGTCACCTATTTTTCTTTGTTTTCTATGGATTGTCTCTTAGTAATGCTATGACTTGTCCAAGGATATGAGGACACTGAGAGTCTAGTATGAACTAGGGCATTCCTTGTTTGTGACTGTCTTATCTCCATGCAAACAGGTACAATGACTTTCTGGGTCGAACATATGCCTCGATTGTCATAACCTACTTGCCATAATAAAGCTCAATGATGATAACGCACAAGAAGCTCTTTCACTCTCATATCTTCTGTCTTCCATCCCCTTTTCTTGATTGACTTCCATCATCCTTCTTGAGTCCGCGTAGCCTGCTATCACATGACTGAGTATAATGACATACCAAAAACATTGCATTTCATGTAGTTGCACCTGCATTACCACATATAAGCATTTCATACATACATATAGATATCACAACTGCATCACATCCTGCACACAACACCTGTTAGCACAATTTACATTTGCATTATCATATTCATTTGCATTACATACATTTACAATTGCATTGGCATAACATTTTAAAACATAAAAGAACAAAAATATTGCATTTCATTATGTTTATATTTGCATCCATAAAACAAACATCACATAAGAACATCTCATCACATAGGTACACATGCATATAGCTACCGTAAAGATGAATCATCTCATATATATAATCATAAAGTGTGATGATACAATGATGTCAAAATCATATGGCTACAAAAGCACCCGTAGGTGTCTACAATACAAAAATGGTACAAAACTGATACATAGGGAGCCCTCTATGGCTATGATGAACTCCCTCCCTCGAAGCCGCCTGGCCTCGATGGAATCTGAGCCCTTAAAGGACCCGTCCTAGGATCATCCCTCCTGTCTCCTCTATCTGGTGGTGGTGGAGGACCCATAACCCCACCACTTGATGCATGTCTCCTCCGGCTCCCTCCCATAGCTGTCGTTGTACGCGATGGTCTATGCAAGCTCCACGCCCGCTGATCTGTTGGCACTGCACCATAGTAGAGATCTCACCAGTAGGCAATCTCCTCCCCTACCTACAGGACATAAGCATACCCTGCCCTTATGTCCTCCGCTGCCTGTCTCCCGACCCTTAGTGCTGTCTCAGCCTCTGTATAGCGCTGAATAGCCTAATCCCACTCCCGCTCAGTATCTTTGAGCCTCATCCTGAGCTGATCCCTCTCCCTCTCCAGCTCTTGGATCTCATCTGCCTGGCCCTGGCAGATCTCCCTCAGCTCTAACAGCTCATCCTCCATCGGGTCAGCCCCCTCCACCTCTGCCTGTGGCTCCCCCTATACGGGTGCCTGCCCCTGTGCCTATGCCTGTACCTATACTGGTACCTGTCTCTGTCCCTGTCCCTGTACCTATACCTGTCTGGGACCCTGTGCTATTGGCACCTGTAGCGGCAATCCACCGCGACCCCTCACCACCCGAACCTACCTCTCCTCACCACCCTCCCTCCGAGGTGCAACCCTCCTCTCTCCAACTACTCCCCTCCTCCTCTATTGGCCTCTGCCCCCATCACCTCCACCATCATCATCATCCCCACCCCCATCTCCATCCAATGGCTCTCCCGGATCCGTCAAGCGTGGGAAGGGTTGCTCTGCCCAGTAGGTTGTGTACTCAGCATCCATGCCGGCGTCCTCAATCTCTGGCCACATATCCTAGGGTAGGGGCATCATCAAAACCAGTTGTGTCACTGCTTGATCATATGACAGCAAGGGCCCAAACTGTGCCTGATCTCTGACTATCCGTGCATACATGCCTGAGCCCCGTGGCATCCTCTGAATCCTACCAAACTGTCGGCCAACCCTGTCCACTAGCTGCCTCTCCAGCACATAGGGCATCCTCCCAATCAAATACCTGCTCTAGAAGGTGTAGGGAAGCTCAACTGCATCATCCTCCCATTGCTCGCAGCCCAGGTATGGTCTCCATATGACCATGTCGATATCATCTATCGCTCACCGCCAATGCCCTAGCCTGCCAATCTATGGCTGTGATGTGATCATGTCATACAAATGAACAAAACTACATCCATGACCCTTGCCTCTGAAGTGTATCGGCCTCGTCACTGGCAGATGCTCATAAGCCCATGCCTACAGCAATGTCACTCCGCAGCCCAAACCCACAGATCCGTGGTACACAAACTGATGCAGCTCGTAGTAGAGGTGTGCCAACACACACGGTCCCCATGCATACCTGGTGTGTTGTGTCACTAGTGTCTCCAGTGCTCCTCCTCCCCACCCCACAGTCAACCCCCATGTCACCCTATCTAGACATAGGAACCCACTGATCGCTCCTTCTACCACTATTGGTAATGCTAATCTTGTGGCTGTCATGGTATCCCATGCCACATGTCCTACCCTCATCTCCAGTCCCGGGTCTTGGAATACTCATCTCAGGGCCTCCCTGTCTCCATCTCAATCATATGGGATTAGCTCCCCATCGATCGGTATCCTCAGTATCCTATATACATCCTCAAGGGTGACTGTCATCTCACCCATCGGCAAATGAAATGTACATGTCTCGGAGTGCCATCTCTCTGCTAGTGCAGTCAACAATCCCATGTTCGCCCGAAACTCAGGCACATATAGAACATGTCTCAGTCCCATCTCCTCAATAGCTGCTCGGTCCTCGAAGGACAACTCAGGTCGCAACCTCTTAGTAGACAGGAATCTCTCCCGTGACTCCAACATCGACAAATACTCCTGCAGTCAAGCAAATCAATCATGTCAGTCATCATGGCATTCACTGTTTATCACAAAATGCTACTTTTTATCTAAATGCATAGGGCATTCTATCCTAGTGATACTCACTGTTCATCACAAAGTGTTGTTATCTATCCTAGTGACACTCACTGTTCATCACAAAGTGTTGCTATCTATCCTAGTGACACTCACTGTTCATCACAAGTGTTGCTATCTATCCTAGTGACACTCCCTGTTCATCACAAAGTGTTACTCACATTTGCACTCCCTGTTCATCACAAAGAGCTACTCATATTTTAGTACTCCCTGTTCATCACAAAGTACTCTATCTTGGTACTCACTGTTCATCACAAAGTGCTTTGATCTATCCTAGTCTTCCTAGAGGACCTGCTTGAGTGTATCCTCTCAGCAGCTTATCCAATCGATAGCGTATGTTCATCACAGAATTGCCGATTTGACCTAGAAGACCAAAACTTAACACAAACGCGCTTACCTAACATAAACGCGCTTTCAGACTGCACAGACGTGCCTATGCTCTGCACAGACGCGCCTAGGCGACACAGACGTGCCTTCTTGGCACAAACGCGACTGACCATCACAAACGTAGTCGCATTTGACACAGACGCGGGTTCAAACACAAACGCGCCTAGCATAAACACAGATGCGCCTCGCAAGCACAGACACGCCTGGACATTTTTGGACACTTTTTGGACCCTAGCCTAAGCACATTTATTGCTCTACCTACCATGCATTAATGACAAAATTAAATGCGTCAAAGTACGAGGAGATTTGGTGGTACTTACCGGCTCTCCTGCCTCTGCTGGCCTCTGAAATCGACAAACGCGGTCGAATCTATGAATGAAGGCCATCGCTGCTGACTGCTACTGCTCTATTTTCGCTCTGCAATCTACTCTCGTGGATGTGTAGATGACAATGAGGATGTATTTCCCCCGTGGTCTATCTTATAGCAAACCCTACTCCTAGCCTTTGTTTCCCGAGTCAGTCTTCTTTATCCCGTGACTTTGTCACTTTATCTGGTTAGTCCATTCTAGCCTTTCTTTCTTATCGAGAGATTGTCTGCGATCTTTTCAGACACATTTTCATCCAATCTCTCGAGGGGGCATATCATTCCCATCTTGGGGCAACTCTGTATCAGTTCATATTATCTTCTTTGAAACAACGCAACAAGCCGCATTGTCTCAAAGAGGGGCAAAATGTAGACACCCAAAATTGTCATGTCTAATTAAATAAATATTTTATTTATTTAATTACTTTAGCTTAATTCTTCTATTAATTAAATAAATCTTTATTTATTTAATTAATTCATTTATCCTCTTCTAGCCTTATTTCTCATTTAAATAAATACATTTATTTATTTAAATTATCCTTTTCCTAAATTAAATAAATATTTTATTTATTTAATTGATCCCACTTCTTCTATTAATTAAATTAATCTTTATTTAATTAATTAATTCATTAACCTTTTCTACCCATGACACATGTCATTCATCTCTTAATTCATACACTACCTACCCCTTTCATTATTTTATTATTTCTTTTACCTACCCTCTAATCATAGCCGACCTCCTTTTACACCTCTCAATCTTATCCCTCCATTTCATATAGTGTCTTCTATATAAGGAGATGCTTCCTTCATTATCAAACCCTAATGAGCTAATGAGACATTCAAATGAATCTTATACACTTGACTACACTACGATCCTACTTGCAACCACATTCCATTCTTTGTTGAGCTCTTGTGCACATAAAATCTGAGAGCAAATATATCAAGCAAGATCAATGGAGATAGGAAGAATGGAGATCCAAACCCTATTGGACATGTGATGGTATAATCTTTGTGATTTCGTTTGATTTTGGACATGTGATGGTATAATCTTTGTGATTTCGTTTGATTTGCATTGTCTTAGGTAATCTTCATATGTTATGGTGGATCTTTGTTGTTGTTAGGCTAGGGTTTTGTGGTTGAATTCATTTAGCCTTTCAATATTGTTATTATTGTTATCCATTTTCACCATATACAGACAATATAAAAAATAATATTGAAGATGACAGCAAGAACAGGTTGCAAGAGTTGAAAGGGAAGAATAAACAAGAAGACATAATGAAGCTCAAATAAAAATTATGCTAGAAGAAGGGCAAAAGTATTAATAAAAGAATTAGAATTTTAAAATAGAGATGAAAACAACATGATTAAAAATACTCTCAACAAACTTCCTAAAGAACTCTCTCATTTTGAAAGAGGAGAAAGTCATCAACTTGATCTACAATCAAGTGGTAGGTACAATCAACCATCTAATGCAAATGTTGAATTCAATCATGAAAAAGAAAATTCAAGATCAATAGAACATGTACCAAAAACATCTCAACATGCAACTCCAATTGGGATCAATTTAATTGTAGAAAGAAATATGGAATGTTGGCAACAACAAGGAAGGAAAACTGAGAGTGGGAGCAGGGGGTGAATTAGTTTTCACCGGATTAAACAATTTAAGCATAATCTCATATCTGATCAACTGTAGCAAGAACAAAGATAAACACAATAACACCAACACACATAATACCAAGATTTTGACGTGGAAAACCCGGTTAAGGGAAAAAACACAGTGGGAACCTACCCACAATAAGATGATACTCTACAGTAGTATGTGAAAATATTACAATGGAGAATGCACAGGCATTCAGGTGCACTCCCTAGAGCTCACTGCTCAAATTACAATGACATAGAAGGGTACAACCCTTAGAGAAGGTTCACTACCTTACAAAGATATTCAGACTACAATCCAGTTAAGATGAACTACAAAGATAGCATCTGCTAATGCCTAATGATAGTTCCAATTAAGCACATTTGTGTGCCCTGCAACAATCTCTGCTCAATACACCACACCGAAAGATAAATTCACTTGTTCGCACAAACACCACTCTTTGATAATTTAGACTAAACACCCATACATCACTGAACCACAAATATAAAACCTATTTATACAAATCATCAACCTTGATTACAAGGTCGACCAAACCCTCAACACCTAATTACAAAATTACATCCAACGATACATAAACTAACCACCGGACCAATAAAATGCCATAAACAACATAGCATAAACCCAAATTAACTCCTCAAATGCACATCATTATCAAAAATCTTGCCAATATCAATCGCAACACGTTACATCATCGAAAATATCGCATAACATGAATAATATCATCGTACCCAAAAGATATTCAATAACTCACACAAGGATAAATGTGGACCACCAAAACAAATAGGACATGATTAGGAAACACCAACAAGCACATTAAAACCATCTGCAATAGCTGCACCAACACCACTTATTCAAATCTTCATCGATCAACACGCTAACACTCAAGAACACTTATCAACAACAACTCGGGCAAGAAAGATAGATTGCAAAAAATAAAATCACGAAACATCTAAAATGAAGATACACATGAACATCCCAAAAATCCACAACACAAGATATAATCATATCAGAGCACAACTGAGGAAACATGAGAATGTTGTAACACTGAACACTAAAAACCAATCTCCATACCGGAATCCTCAACTCGATCAAATCATCACATAGCATGAATAAAGAATGAAGTATCTCTAGTTTTTTATATTAAAAGCAGCCAAAACAAGGGGGCTGACCCAGGAATAGAACAAAGAAACAGTGGCAAGACAACTCTCAGCAATACATCAACAAAATTACAACCCTCTTACTTTCCTCTATCAAAAACTATGATCAGTCTACGTAAGTTTAGCAGATATATAAAAGTCTTAATAAACATTTTAAACATTTGCCATGCAGGAGAACAGGAAGATAAGTTCAAATATAAACATAAATTAAAACTATTTGCCCAAAGGCTACTAGAACCGAACCAAAAACTAGACATCTGAGAAATAGAAACAGACTATTTCTTTTTTTCATGGCTTCTCTTGGGGAGGAGCTTGCTAGCCCATTCCTTGGTGAGGAATTTGAAAAGGGCCCTGTAGTCATTGTCTTCCTTCCTTTTGCCTTTAATGAAGTATCTCTAGTTGATTCAACATAGCAAACAGATAAACCAACTAGATCAACTCATTGCAAAAACAGGTGTTGATTAACAAATTTAGCATTTCTTACTTTTACGATGAATGACTCATGTATGCCCTTAGTTTTCCGAAAGGAAAATTGAACCAACAGTTGGGTGAACCAATGAATAGTTTACCCTCTACATAAGGGTGCAACTTCTCGTATGATATTCAATGAATTTTTAAACATACACAAATATTAACTTCACTTTTAACCAGAAAGCAAGAAAAGGCATTTCACAATCATCAATCAACACCGCATGAATGCTAGGAAGATAAATACTCTATATATAAACCCACATATTTACAATCAAAATAACTTCACTTCTCATAATTTTTAATTAAAGAAACTATAAAATCATGGACTCTGATTGAGTCTCTCTCGTGTCTCACAGGACAAGGGGAATCAGAACATCCACACAAAGTTAACGAAAGGATTACTTATCAAATTCATTCACAAACATATGAAAAGTGGATAATCAAATATGCAACAAATTTTGCGCAAACAAATTATCCCAACAAAGATATTTCTTTCCATATTCAAACACACAGATTTGAAAGTTGTTGAAAATGTCTAATTTTATTCACTGATAAAATGTCTTCAATGAAAATCCACAATATTCAAAACAAAAGTCTGCTAATTTTTCTCAAAATTTCTCGAACCTTTTTTAAGTCTTTTTCCAGAAATATAGAATTTAACTGGGTATGTGCAGGATCATGGTGTGCCAAAACAGGCCCTTAAGTGGCAATGAAATTTTAGAAAAATCAGAGTTATGCAACTTGACATGAAAATTTGAATAAGTTGTGAACATTATTTTTAAAATATGTAAGAAGAGAATATATAGAAAATTGAATGTAGTTTCTAAGCTACTAGTTGTTTTTTGGAAAAAAAAATCCTATTTGATGAAAATTTCAAATTTCAATGCAGTGGTACTAAAATTTCAGAAAAAAAATAAGAAGTAGACGTATGTCTGACCACCCTAATCAAAATCAAATCTTAATATTTTTTTATAATATTTATAATATAAGTATTAGACTCATGTCCAGATGTGACACATATTTTTTTTAATTTTTTATGAATTAAATAATTATTTATGATTTTTTTACTACAACTTTTCAGAAATTCAGAAACTCCTACGTCTGACCACCTTAACTTGGTCAAAACCTTATGAAATTTTTTTTTTTTTAATTTTTCCCTATAGTAGATGAAATATAGGATGTGACACATGTTTCGGTTTCAAAAAATGTTATACCGTTTGAAAGTTATGAGTGTTTTTCAATCAGTATATCAATCAGGACTATTGTCAGAATTCAATTAGAAAATAAATAACAATTATTTACTAAAGTCGAAATAAGACAAGCCTTATATTGTTGGAAAGCTGGGAACGTCCTTAAAAAACCCTTTTCGTTTTATCAATTTTGGCTGCAAAAAAAGTCGTCAGCCACCAGTGTAAAGTTTGGAAAACCAGGGAATACTGAAAAACACATTTTTTCAGTTGACTTTCCAGGCTTGTAACTTCCAAGCCTAATACCAAAGCATTCCCGAGCCGAAATTTGAAATTTGAAAATTTGAGTACAAAAATCAGATATCGGATAAAATCGAATATCGAATTTTATCCGATATCTTATTTTTGTACAAAAATTTGCGGTCCTCAATGAATTTCCCTTTGCCGCCATTTATGAAGTAAATTGCCACATGGCAGAAATCCGATATCTGATTAAATTGGATATCGGATTTTATTAGTCATATTTTAAAGAGGGAGAGAAGGAGAGGGAGAGAGGGAGAGAGAGAGAGAGAGAGAGAGAGAGAGAGAGAGGGGGGGGACGGAGAGAGAGAGAGAGGGAGAGAGAGAGAGGGGGAGAGGGAGAGGGAGAGAGAAAGAGAGAGGGAGAGAGAGAGAGGGGGGAGAGAGGGAGAGGGAGAGAGAGAGAGGGAGAGAGAGAGAGGAGGAGAGGGAGAGAGGGAGAGAGAGAGAGGGAGGGAGAGAGGTAGAGGGAGGAGAGAGAGAGAGAGAGAGGAGAGGGAGAGAGAGAGGGGGAGGGAGAGAGAGAAGGAAGGAGAGAGAGAGAGAGACCATATGACCCCTAACGACACAATTTGGTGTCTTAAGGGGACCTATGGTGTCGTTAGGGGTCATATGGTGTCTTGGGACACCATAGGACTCCTTAAGACACCAAATCATGTCGTTAGGGGTCATATTGTGTCTTACAACCCATAACTATGACCCCTAATGATAGTTATGTGATATGGTGTCCCATGAACCCTTATGACCTCTCAGGACACCATATGACCCCTAATGACACCATATTGGGTCTCTTTGGGTCATATTATGTCCTAAGGGGTCATATTGTGGTCTATGACCCCTTAGGACACCATATGACCCCTAACGACATGATTTGGTGTCTTAAGGGGTCATATGGTGTCGTTAGGGGTCATATGGTGTCTGTAGGGGTCATATGGTGTCTTGGGACACCATAGGACCCCTTAGGACACAATATGACCCAAAGCGACCCAATATGGTGTCATTAGGGTCATATGGTGTCCTAAGAGGACATAAGGGTTCATGGGACACCATATGACCCCTATGGACACCATATGACCCCTAACAACACCATCGGACCCCTTAAGACACCAAATCATGTGGTTAGGGGTCATATTGTTTCCTAAGGGGTCCTTTGGTGTCCCAAGACACCATATGACCCCTATGGACACCATATGACCCCTAACGACACCATAGGACCCCTTAAGACACCAAATCATGTCGTTAGGGGTCATATTGTGTCTTACAGGGTCATAGGA
This sequence comes from Cryptomeria japonica, assembly GCF_030272615.1. Classification (NCBI taxonomy): domain Eukaryota; kingdom Viridiplantae; phylum Streptophyta; class Pinopsida; order Cupressales; family Cupressaceae; genus Cryptomeria; species Cryptomeria japonica. The sequence goes on along the minus strand of NC_081406.1, from coordinate 296,684,409 downwards.
CACAATATGACCCCTAATGACATAATTTGGTGTCTTAAGGGGTCTTATGGTGTCACAAGACACCATATGATCCCTAACGACACCATAGGACCCCTTAAGACACCAAATCATAACATTAGGGGTCATATTGTGTCTTACGGGGCCGTAGGACACAATATGACCCCTAACGACATGATTTGGTGTCTTAAGGGGTCCAATGGTGTCGTTAGGGGTCATATGGTGTCCATAGGGGTCATATGGTGTCCCATGAACCCTTATGACCTCTTCGGACACCATATGACCCCTAATGACACCATATTGGGTCACTTTGGGTCATATTGTGTCGTTAGGGGTCATATTGTGTCCTACGACCCTGTACGACACAATATGATCCCTAACGATATGATTTGGTGTCTTAAGGGGTCATATGGTGTCGTTAGGGGTCATATGGTGTCCATAGGGGTCATATGGTGTCTTGGGACACCATAGGACCCCTTAAGACACCATATGATCCCTAATGACACCATATTGGGTCGCTTTGGGTCATATTGTTTCGTTAGGGGTCATATTGTGTCTTAAGGGGTCCTATGGTGTCCCAAGACACCATATGACCCCTATGGACACCATATGACCCCCAACGACACCATAGGACCCCTTAAGACACCAAATCATGTCGTTAGGGGTCATATTGTATCCTACGACCCCGTACGACACAATATGATCCCTAACGATATGATTTGGTTTCTTAAGGGGTCCTATGGTGTTGTTAGGGGTCATATGGTGTCCATAGGGGTCATATTGTGTCTTAAGGGGTCCTATGGTGTCCCAAGACACTATATGACCCCTATGGACACCATATGACCCCTAACGACACCATAGGACCCCTTAAGACACCAAATCATGTCGTTAGGGATCATATTGTGTCGTACGGGGTCATAGGACACAATATGACCCTCTCTCTCTCTCTCTCCCTCTCTCCCTCTCCTCTCTCTCTCTCTCTCCCTCTCTCCTCTCTCTCTCTCTCTATCTCTCTCTCTCTCCCCCTCTCTCCCTCTCCTCCTCTCTCTCTCTATCTCTCTCTCTCCCTCTCCTCCTCTCTCTCTCTCTCTCTCTCTCTCTCGCTCTCGCTCTCTCTCTCTCTCCCCCTCTCCTCCTCTCTCTCTCTCTCTCCTCTCTCTCCCTCTCCTCCTCTCTCTCTCTCTCTCTCTCTCTCTCTCTCTCTCTCTCTCTCTCTCTCTCTCTCTCTCTCTCTCTCCTCTCTCTCCTCCTCTCTCTCTCTCTCTCTCTCTCTCCCTCTCTCCCTCTCCTCCTCCTCCTCTCTCTCTCTAAAATAAATCAAATATCGGATTTCTGCCATGTGGTAGTTTAGTTCGTAAATGGCAGCAACGGGAATTTTTTGGGGGGACCACATATTTTTGTACTAAAATCGGATATCCGATTTTGGTACTAAAAACCAAAAAAAAAAAGGGTTTTGTGGGCCATTCTGTTGATTCCAAGGGCCGACAGTCTAGCTCCTATGTTTTTTGTCAACGATCACGAGGTTGCAGACAACTAGAGACAAATTAGTGCTTTTGGGAGATTCTTAAAGTGAAAACTTACATTGTCAATCACGAAGGAGCATATGTGTGGAGGGAAATGGGGAGTAGTAGTCATCGAAAGTCTAAACGCAAAAGAAAACTTTCAAATGACCAAGTTGAAGTGTATAGAGAAAGGGATAGAGAATGTCATAGGAGGAGAAGACAAGGTATGTTAAATATTGCTAATGTTACTTCAACTGAAGACGAAATTGAAATTGAAAATGTGCCACAAGTTATTGAAAATGAAAATGTAGATTTTGAAAGTGAAAATATTGAAAATGTTGAAAGTGATAATGAAAATGCTCAACATGTGGAAAATGTGCCACAAGTTATTGAAAATGAAAATGTAGATTTTGAAAGTGAAAATATTGAAAATTTTGAAAACGTTGAAAGTGATAATGAAAATGCTCAACATGTGGAAAATTTTGACATAGGAGGTGAAAATGTGGAAAACTTTAACATTGAAGGTGGAATTAACTCACCAAGTGAACCATATGTAACACCTAATTACTTTAGAAATGAAGACCCTCTCATGGATGAAAGACAAATTCCAAATCCAAGACCTTCAAGAACCCCAAAATGGTTATTTGAAATCGATGAGAACATTATTGCGAATCTTGAAGGCAAGAGGTCAACAAGAACCGTTCAGTTGTGGGCTACAAAACTTTTCAACCAAAATTTTAGCAATAAGACATTGACCAAGCAATGCCAACTCTTTGTTCAATTGCTAAAGATGATAAAGATGAGACCATTGCTAAACAAATTGAAGATTCGTATGAACAAGAAAATGGAGAGAAATTCTATTATTGCAAAAAATCTATTTGACGCTCTCAATTCTATTGGAAAGAATACCAAAGAAAGAGATAAGAGAGCGGCTCGAAGACTGATTACAACCTCCTTAGTAAGCCATCAATTGAGGAAGGCTCGTCAAATGAGACAAACTTGTGTTGATTTTAACATAAACCGTAAAACTTTGGATAGAGCACTTGCACGAAGACAAAGACTTGACGATCCTCTTCAACAAGATACATGGGCATTTGGTGGGAGGCTTCCACGTGTTGATAGAAAGTTGAATGACAATGTGAAGGAAGAGATTCAACCATTTTGGCACTCTAATTCTAGAGTGTCACCCAATGTAAAGGATGTTTTGAAATTAAGAATCGGCAACCGAGACCGCACACCGCATCCCAAACATTTCTTGGAATCAAGCCAAACAATGTTGTACAAAAAATTTTGTGAATTACATCCAACTTTGCAAATATCACAAAGGGCCTTTGAATCATTGAAACCATTTTATTGTGTTCCTCTTAAGATTCACAATACCTGTTGTTGCAAGTACCATGTGGAGTTTTCAATGTACCATGAACTTTTATGTCATATTCGTTCTACGATGCATACTAATGAGATGTTGCAGGAGTGTGGTGCAATGTTATTTCCGAGATCATCAAGAGACTTGCAAGATCTATTTTTATGCCCTAGAGATGATGGCTACTATTTCTATAGAAATTATTGTTTGAATGAGAAGTGCTCAGAATGCGGTGGGTTGTCAAAGTTTGTTTCATGTTTTCATGAGGGCAGCAAACATGAGTTTGGAAATAATTATGTCGAGAAAAAAAGATACGAGACAGTGAAATATACTGTGAAGAGTGGAGGTGAAGGTTCTAGATGCGAATTAGTCTCAAGAGAAGTGAGTATTGCTGATTTTATTTTGGATTTTAAGGAAAATATTTTCTACAAGTATGCAAGGCACACCCATAGGTCTCAATGGTTGGATCAACAGTTCAGGATGTGTAAGAACTCTTTCCCAATTGGCACTATTGTATCGGTGGTTGATTTTGCAGAGAACTATACATTTCAACCATAGAATGAGGTACAGTCTCAGTACTACAATTTAGTCCAGATTGCTATTTTTGTTCACATTACATATAGACATTCTCCTGATAGTACAGAAGAGGACAGGAAGATAATCAGGGAGTATCATTTTTATATGAGTGACGATAGATCACACTCCTCCGAGTATGTGCAACATTCTTTCAAGAATTTTTTTGAGTTCTTGCATGAGAAAGATATTGCAATTGACCGACATATAATATGGTTAGATAACTGTACGGGTCAATTCAAGAATGCGCGTATGTTTTATTGGTTGAGTAGAATGCATGTGGAGAGGCGTATACCTCATATTTGGTGTTTTTTGAGGCAGGGCATGGGAAGGGAGAGCATGATGGAGCAGGTGCATGTTTGAATCGAGCTCTAGTTAAGGAGAAATTGAGGATTTCAGGTGCAAATTTCTCTGATGCACGTTCTATTGTTGATTGGTGTAGTTCAGCATTATCACATGGAGGTACTCTTGATTCAGTAGTGAGCAGATTCTTTTGGTTGGTTGAGGAGGGAACAATGGGAGATAGATTGGATTGTCAAACAATTAAAGATTCTTCAAAGATGCATTCATTTATCAGCTCCAATGCAAGTACATGGACCATTTGGACATGAGCGTTGGCTTGTTTTTGTCAGAGTTGTCTTCGGTGTGATTGGGATCAGTGCGAGTCAAGTGAGTGGGTTGATACGTGGGTTCCCCACTATCTAACTCCTTTATCTCAAACAATATCCTTGTCAAATGATGACATGGAAAGTTCACTTGAGTATGATCGTTTATCAGATCTTGTACAACCAGGACATGTTTTTGCAGTTGTTGCACTGCAAGGGAATGAAGAGAGATCAGAATATTGGTTGGCACGATGTGTATAGTGAAAACTAAAGCTAACACAACCAGTGACAGATGATGATGGGTTCACATATCCTACAGGTTCAGTTGTTGTTGTGGGAACTTGGGTGCGAACATACATGATTAGAAAGAATGGCATACCTGCATTTGAAGACTATGAGAGACACAAAACCATTATAATGTATTCACACCTTATTATAACTACAAATGTCAAGTTGTTGAAGCATCAAGCAAAACTGAAGACCAAAGAGCTATGGACAGTGACTACTACTGATCATGAAGCAATACTGGATACTCTTAAACAAAGAGATGACCCTTCAGGCACACTTGAGTAGTAGGTCTTTAATGGTGCCTTATTTTTTTATCATGCATTTCATTTCAAACAATGATCATTAAACCTTAATGTTCAAGTTTGCTACGTGTATATTAAGGATGTGTTCAAAATGCAGGTCTATTGACGAACGTTTTTTTTTGGCAACATGGTTTTTGCATGCACATAGCGAGTACACTCGATATAATTGGAAGGGACGTATTTTTGCAACACGACTTATTATCATGCATTTGATGAGCTTTACAATTTTTGTTATTAGAGAACACTATTTGATAATTTTTTTATGATATAATTATCGCATAACCTTTATGCTCATGAAGGTATTTTTTGATGATATACAACAGTATCACATTACGATTTTTGTGTCAACATAGTGGGTTCTGTTGATATAATTCAAAGGGACGTATTTTTATGGTATATGATCCCACCTTTTCATTTATTATCATGCATTTCAGTTGAAGTGATTATCATAAATCTGTTATGTTCATCCATGCATTTTATGTGTAGACTAACAATTCTTAAAAATACAGGTTCATGCTAGATCATTCGTTGTTGACGAGACCCTCTCTTGGTGATGGTACATATTCCTTTGTGCATTAATGAGATTAAATTGTGGGTCTTGTTGTATTTATTATGATGAAGATGATTCAAATGCATGTGGCCAGGACACATCTGCAGTGGATCAAATTGTCATGACAGATGATCTATTGAATCAAACATTTGACATTGATAGTCAGGTAAATAGGTTAATGTTGGGCCTTCAACATCAACACCTACTAGTCAAAGTGGTCATCAAACTTTCACTTAGGTAACCTTGTCTATTTTTATTCATTAATGGTTTATAAAATAAAGTCAGTTAGATTTTGGCAATTGAATAACATTGTTTCATTTTCAGATGCTGACATCAGATGCACCTAATATTCTCTCCACAATGGAGCATGGTGTTCTCTAGCAGTAGCATCTTTGATGCTTTTGACAGTAGTATGAGTCAGATTAATAAATTTCTAATTTGATGCTTCCCACAGGGCTTTGCAACTTCAGATTGTGAGTGTGCCCCTGTTACAAATGAATTGTACTTTAATCGACATAGATGGTCTATGATGGCTTTTTTGTAAGACTATATGGTTTTATTACATATATTGTACTTTAATGGACATATAACAATATCCAAGTGGTGGTTGGCATGAGCTTGAATATGGTAAGTTGTATGCATCTTGATGTTGAATATGATATGTTGTATACATCTTGAAGTTGAACTTTGATTAGACTTTGTCAGCATTTGATGAATCATAAATGTCATTTTATTATTAATCTTGTGAGTGTGAGGTGTAGGAATAAATATCAATTACTTTGAAAGTCATGGATGGTTGTCCTCATATGATAACCACCAGATGGTTGTGCCTTATGAAGAAAAGCTGAACAGATAATAACTAATTGAGAACATCAATTCAAATCCATAATCTAGAGGATACTAATAACAGATCTTTTTATATTTATTTTTTCTAATAATGAAACAGGTACAACTGTATTGAGATAAAATGAAGCTTTTCTCTCATATGAAGATGTCACATTAGCAAATTGGTCTTTATTATAATACACAAGACATAAGTAAAATCAAAATGCTCTCAGGGTACAGTTTTGGACTTGAACCATATTGCATAAATCTCAAGGCTTCAACTTGATTATCATTAAAGGTTTCTGATTGTTTACAAAATATCCCTTCATATTCCTTCATGGATGTCACACGCGTAGGGTATGACCCCGAGCATCAGATCGAGTGGGGGGGAGCAAAGCAGGAGCATGCGTAGGGTAATTATGCCTAACTGGACATGTCGGAGCCAACGGTTCGTCATCGCGACGAGCTGAACGAGAAATCGACCAGGCGACAACATTCCATTGAGTGAGATTGATGATTTTTTCACCAACTGAAAAATTGCTGCCCTAATAAAACCATGGGGCAACTTGAAATACCGAGATAGGCTTTTGTAGGGACCCCTCTCATGGCCTCGTAGATTCAAACGGATCATTTGTAGGTGCCACAGATTTTGAGTTAGGGCCCATCAAAGTTTGACAATTTTGAGCACTTAGGGCACTCAAGGGACGACGCCGGTAGGGTATGACCCCGAGCGTTTGATCGAGTGGGGGGGCAAAATAGGAGCATGCATAGGGTAATTATTCCTAACTGGACATGTCGGAGCTGACGGTTCGTCATCATGACGAGTTGAACGAGAAATCGACCAGGCGACAACATTCCAATGAGTGAGATTGACGATTTTTTTGCCAACCGAAAAATTGCTGCCCTAATAAAACTGTAGGGCAAATTGAAATACTGAGATAGGCTTTTGTAGGGACCCCTCTCATGGCCCCATAGGTTCAAACAGATCATTCACAGGTGCCACAGATTCCGAGTTAGGGCTCGTCAAAGTTTGACAATTTTGAACACTTAGGGCGCTCAAGGGACGATGCCGGTAGGGTATGACCCCGAGTGTTCGATCAAGTGGGGGGGAAAAACAGGAGCATGCGTATGGTAATTATGCCTAAATGGACATGTCGAAGCTGACGGTTCGTCATTGTGATGAGATGAACAAGAAATTGACTAGGCGACAACATTCCATTGAGTGAGACTGACAATTTTTTCGCTAACCGAAAAATTGCTGCCCTAATAAAACCAAGATAGGCTTTTGTAGGAACCCCTCTCATGGCCCCGTAGGTTCAAATGGATCGTTCGCAAGTGCCACAGATTCTGAGTTAGGGCCCATCAAAGTTTGATAATTTTGAGCACTTAGGGCGCTTAAGGGACGACGTCGGTAGGGTATGACCCCGAGCGTTCGATCGAGTGGGGGGGCAAAATAGGAGCATGTGCAGGGTAATTAAGCCTAACTGGACATGTCAGAGCTGAAGGTTCATCATTGCGACGAGCTGAACGAGAAATCAACCAGGCGACAACATTCCATTGAGTGAGACTGACGATTTTTTTGCAAACCGAAAAATTGTTGCCCTAATAAAACCATAGGGAAACTTGAAATACCGAGATAGGCTTTTGTAGGGACCCCTCTCATGGCCCTGTAGGTTCAAATGGATCATTTGCAGGTGCCACAGATTCTGAGTTAAGGCCCGTCAAAGTTTGACAATTTTGAGCACTTAGGGCACTCAAGGGACAACACCGGTAGGGTATGACCCCAAGCGTTTGATCGAGTGGGGGGGAAAAACAGGAGCATGCATAGGGTAATTATGCCTAACTGGACATGTCAAAGCCGACGGTTCGTCATCGCGATGAGCTGAACGAGAAATCGACCAGGCGACAACATTCCATTGAGTGAGACTGACGATTTTTTCGCCAACCGAAAAATTGTTGCCCTAATAAAACTGTAGGGAAACTTGAAATACCAAGATAGGCTTTTGTAGGGACCCCTCTTATGGCCTCGTAGGTTCAAATGGATTGTTCACATGTGCCACAGATTCTGAGTTAGGGCCCATCAAAGTTTGACAATTTTGAGCACTTAGGGCGCTCAAGGGACGACACCGGTAGGGTATGACCCCGAGCGTTCGATTGAGTGGGGGGGCAAAATAGGAGCATGCGTAGGGTAATTATGCCTAACTGGACATGTCGGAGCTGAAGGTTCGTCATCGCGATGAGCTAAACGAGAAATTGGCCACACGACAACATTCCATTGAGTGAGACTGACGATTTTTCGCCAACCAAAAAATTGCTGCTCTAATAAAACCGTAGGGAAACTTGAAAAACTAAGATAGGATTTTGTAGGGACCCCTCTCATGGCCCCGTAGGTTCAAACGGATCATTCGCAGGTGCCACAGATTCCGAGTTAGGGCCCGTCAAAGTTTGACAATTTTGAGCACTTAGGGCGCTCAAGGGACAACGCCGGTAGGGTATGACCTCGAGAGTTCGATCGAGTAGGGGGGAAAAATAGGAGCATGTGTAGGGTATTGTTCATTAAATGAATTGTATTGTTTATGAATTGTTTTTTTCATTGAATGAATTTTATTGTATTGTTGATTAAATGAATTGTATTGTTCATCAAATAAATTGTATTGTATTGTTCATTAAATGAATTATATTGTTCATTATAAAAACAACACTTACAATGAAATGAAATGAATTGTATTGTTCATTAAATAGCCATTATTAACCATTGTTAATTATTGGAATGAAGATTAAAGATTTCCATGATAACACCACACACAGATGAGCAACAATTTATATGATCAAATATCAACTTTTGTATATATAAAAATGTCGAATGATTACAAATGTATGTCCATACACAAATATGGCATAAACACCAATTGAAATAAAATGTATGTCCATATACAAAATATACATTCTAACTAGACATGTAAGCATCCCAAAACTATCTATAACATCCTAAGCTACAAATGGATCATCAAAATCGATCCTCTTCCCGCACTGCTCGGCTCTGAAGGATCCTGCTCAAGAAAAACAAACCATGATTAATATTAGTTATATTATACAATTCACATTCGAAAAGTTAACATAAAAATGAACTATTTAATTGAACTATTCATGTTTACCTCATCTCCATGTTTTCTCTTCAGCTTTGCAGGACTCTTGATGTATGTCTTTGGTAGAGGAGGTATGTTTTGAATATTTTCATAAACAACCTACATATGTTTAGAAACATGACATTGATACAAGTTAGCATATAATTGTCACTGATAATAACAAATTATATCTACTAATCAAAAAATAAAATAAACACACATCTACTCGAGGCATCTCTTCTTCTTCTTCAGGTATACTGGGTGTAGTCATCAAGGATGTGAAGCCAAGGATTCTCTGTATATATACACAACAAGTATATGAAACTATCAATCTATGTCTAGACATGTATAATCACTATAAGTTATTTAAACTATTCATTCAATCATATTTGCATTCAATTACCTTTCCCTTGTCTCCAATTGCACTACCAGATCTTAGATCACACTGCATCGCACTCGTGTTTCTTGTGCCCTACAAGAGTAAAATAAGATATACATGCAAGTTACTACATAATCTAATTAATACAAATATAAATGATGAGCATGTATGTACAATAAAATACAAACGACTAGGTGCAATAATATATGTACCGTCAAGCTATCGAGGCCAAATGAAATGGCCGACAAGGTGCCCTCCTGAATCTGTCTCAACTCATCCTTGGTCATCAACTGTTAAATAGACCATGTAAATAAAAATTAGTACTTAATATTATCTAATTTATAAATATTTAATTAAAATATAACATGAACTGTGAAAACACAAATCTTACCAATACATCATCAATGTATGATGACGGTGCCTCCTCGCCTCTAGCATGTGAGGACTCCCCAGGGTATCCTCCAGTCTGTGTAATAACCTCTGGTGCATCATGCATCTCATGCACCTCGTAATATGCACTGTCCACAGCAGGATCAACGGGCAGTCCAACTGGACCCAAGCATACGTGCCCACACATGACACAACTATGTGGCACGCATATGTGTGGAGCCGAGGATGATGTGTCAGCACCACCCGATGCACCGCTACCATCAAAAGTAGGCTGAGCTACTGACGCAACCTGAGAAACCAAAAGGCTACTCAAAGAGTGAATAGTCGATATGGTTCGTGAAGCCGCCTCACAAATGATATCAGGATGCTGAACTGCAGGTGGGGGATCAACAGGAGGAGGGGGGACATATGGGCCCTGGACTACTCTGACTACCCCAGGTCTATTTTGGGGCATACTTAAACCTACACCCTCGAAAGGTTGGATGTCAAAGTAGTTCACATGTTTCTGTAAAACAAATTCAACATACAATTTTTTATGAAATAGAAGGGGATATCAAGATTGTTGTTGGGTGGTTTGTAGAAAACCATCCACCAACGATCCCAAAAGTTTTTCACAATCCCATCATTTGTGCACCAATAGAAAGTTTTGTTTTTTTGGGATCTACAGGCTGACCAGTACGGGGATTGACAAACAATGAGGCGATTTCGGCTTTGGATATCTCAAGATCCTTGATATCCTTATACGACAAGCCATCTGCATATTTTTCCTTCATAGAATCTCGCCACAAAAGGGCGGCATCGTGCTCCTCAGTCATGGTTTCCATACTTTTTACGATCGACGTGAGAGGATCAAACAATGGGTTTAGACGAGGGATCCTATGATATACTTCTGCAATCCCCCTCAATTCATTCAAATTTTGTGCAATCAAATCTTGAATTGAGGGGGGGTTTGGTTGTTGCAATTGTGGTTGGTCAGTGTTTTCATTGTTATCTCCCATTTTTAACCTAATTGAATGTAAACAATTAAATTTAGTTAACAAATTTAAACAATTAGGTATTTGATTTTTAAAAAACCTAGTTTTCATGAAAAAAAACCATATTTTCAATGAAAAATCAAATAAACATTCACAAAAAATACAAAAAATGAATGAAAATGATTCAAAACGACAAAATTCTTACCTCTAAATCAATTATTTAGTAATTTTTTGTCAAAAAATCGGATATAGGATGGAGCGGATATTGAATTTTGACAAATTCGTGCGACCCGTGAGTTAAAAATGACTCACGGGACTGTCGCTGTCTAAATATAAAAGTCTCAGAAAATCAGATATCCGATTTCAACATTTAAATTATTTTTAAATAACATATATAATATAATATAATAATATATTATATAATATATTATTATATTATATAATACGTATTGTATTATATTATATATATTATAATATTATATTATATTATATTATATTATATTATATATAATACTATATTATATTATATATAATATAATACAATATTATATAATATATAATATAATATAATATTATGTTATATTATATAATATAATATAATGTTATATTATATTATAATATAATATAATATAATATTATATATAATATAATACAATATTATATAATATATAATATAATTTATTATATTATATATAATAATGTATTATATTATATATAATATAATATTATATTATATTATAATATAATATAACATTATATTATATAATATTATATTATATTATATTATATTATATTATATATAATACGTATTATATAATACGTAACATATAATATATATTTTAAATTAAAATTACAAATAAAAATTGGATATCCAATTTTATCCGATATCTGATTTGCATAGGTAATTACCAAGCCAAGGTGTACTGACACCCAGGCCAAGCAAAAAGTCAACATGGATTTTCGCATTTTTAGGCAAGTGAGGAAGGCTATTTTTTTCACATTGCCACTTTTTGCCCCCCCTTGATCCTGCACTAACCCAACTTCCTACCTCAACCACTTGGTAACCACAGAGTTACACCACCTTGCCCGAGGGTAAGTTAAACAGTTTATTTTAAAAACTAACTCATAAAAATGTTTCTTGACTAAACATAGCAAAGAACAAAGAAAACACGGGAAAATAGTTATCAATTGCATGACAACGGGCGACCATCTTGATCTTCTCCACTCCATGAATGCCTTCGTGAATTGGTGGATGACAAGTTCATTCAGAATGCCTACGTGTAAAATCCTTTGTTGCCAAACCTCCTTATCATGACGCACCTGTTTTACTTTATCTGCATGATTGTTCAAATGATCTATGCATAAAAATAGTAAGGATTCAATTTTGGCAATGGTGGAGAAATCCTTCTTGGTGATCACCATTGCACTCTTAACCATGATATCAATTTACATTTCAAAGGATTTTCTTATGGCATCAGTAGTGTCAACAGTTTGTCCATCCTCCTTCATATGTTTCACCCCTATGCATTTTAGATCATTAAGCATGTTTTGCACCAATTCAGACAATTCTCGCCCAAGTTTTACAAATTCCTGATAGCCCTGTTTTATTACCGAATTTCTCCATTCAATGTTCTTTTTGCAAATGTACAACACATTGTCATCAAATCCCTGTAAAGGCTTCTCTACAAGGAACTTCATTACACCATGCCTTTGAATTTCTTCCATGTGGGCTACTGTTCGGGCCCATTTGGCTTCTTTCTTCTTCTAGGTTGTGCTTTCCTTTCCCAACTCTCGGATGACTTTAGCAGCATCATCATACACCTTGCTCAGCTACCAAATGTATTATGTTCCCTCTTTTATGATCGTATACAACCATTCAAGGAACACCCCATGCACCATTTTATTCCTTTGTACTTATGCGAGCAACTTCTGATTGCTAGGGGATTTAGGATCGAAGAGTGTTGGTTGTGCAGACAGTGGTTGGGGATCTGGTCCATGGATTGCATCAATGTATTCCGCCATTTGTTTTAAGTCTTCATTTAGTTCCTTTTTGTCTTTTTCATCCTTCCAACTCCTAGTTATGATATTTTTCGTTGAAGCTTCAAGATGAAGAACATCCGTGGCTCGAGAGCAGTACCAATATTCACCTTTTCAAGGGTAAAATCTTGGGTTGTGGGGTCCTTTGTTTTCTCATCTTTCAATGGGCACGCTATCTCCACAGTCCAATTCCCACTGTCGGCATCAAAATCACTTTTGAAATAGTTTTCAGCTTCTTCACTTTGGGAGTTTTCCCCAAGCACTTGCTCACCATGTCTTCTAGCAGAACCGAAAATGGAACTACATTCCTTTTCTTTCTATTCAGAGTATTTTCTAACCATAGGGGTCTAGTGTGCATAGAAGTTTCATCTGAGCCACCTTCATTTTTTTTTCATTCCTTACTACCAATGTGGTAGCAGTGTTTACCATATTATCCACTTGTTGAGTGTCATTTGCATCGTCAACATTTGGCACCTCTGAGTCTGGATGAATTGAAGGATTGTCCATATTAGGAGAGGCTTCTAAATCAACTACCACTAAATACATGAGAGATTTATTAGTTCCACTTCTGGTTCTGGCCCTAGTGATCCTAGTAGGAGCTGGTTCCTTTTTTATTTCCACCGACCTAGCACTCTGATTAACTTTAGTCTATTTTCTGGATGATCTTGCAACACAAGATGTAACACAGGAGTTAGCCAATGGTATTTCAGAGGATGAGGTTGAACCTTTCCTAGAGCCCTTTCCGATTCTTCGCTGTCTTAGCCATCTTTTTGTTCTTCTGATAACTGGGAATGTTCTTGTTTGAATCTGGTCTTCCTCATCTTTTTCCCAGTCCACTTCTGGAATGACTCCTTTCTGCCTATCATCCACAAACTGAGGATCCATCAATTCACTCTCATCATCTTTGACATAAGAAATATTCATTTTTAACTCAAAGGCCATGACCTGTTGTAGGGTGAACCTTTGATGTGTCATCTTCCTAAATTCAAACTCATCACAACAGTCAGCCCAAAAATCCTCTATATTTGGCACATGGATAAAATCCATTCTCAATATCGAGTGGGGGGTGGCTAATCCCTTGGCATCAAAATTTGCTCATGGTCCATATAATTGAAAATTCATTTTTTTAAATTCTAATTCCAAATTCAAGGTATCAGGGACGCTATTACAAATGAAATAAGTTAATTCAATAGGAAATGAGACACCTGACTAATGTCTAGCTCTATACTTTGTATCAATATAGGCTAGCTACAAACATATCTCCATTAAAATATGCCTATGAAATGCATATCTAGGTAGTTTATACTGTTCTCCTTCAAAACCCCCTACCTTTAGGTAAGTAAACTTGGGAAATTGTATGAAGAAGCTACCATAAGTACCAATCAACTGCATGGCTTCATCCGAAAACCTTATATGAATGTTTCCCTTCAGTTTGTACACATTCTGCCTAGAAATATGTCATACAATTTACGGTAATTTTCACAAGACCTTTGTTGCTGTAGATGTGGGTGATATTCAAATATTTTCATATTATCAACCCATGCTTCATGATATAAACTAGGCCACGGCCTAATACATGCCAAGCAATACAGGAGATATGATGACATATAGAAGTTTTTATTACCGAAGAAACTCAAACCCTCATGCAGCCTGTCTACAACCAATTATGGCCAATCAATATATCTTCTCTCACCAAAGATGACCTGAATGAAAAAGTACATCCAATATTCCTAATAAAACGCAATTTGGTTCCCCCTCACTCTATGTAACATAATGACTATATCCCTTACTTCATTGATTAGATGTTCCCGGGTCAATGGACTTGACAGTTGGGAACCTCCCCTTTGAAATTTTAAGAGAGCCAGTTTCTAGCAATGACATTCCTATAGTATGATTTATTTTCAGAGAAAAGTCCCTGCGACTTACCCACCATCCAATCCTCATATTGCTCTTTCTCAGGTATTTTCATTATGGCAGCAACAACCTCCCGACTAACCCTAAGCAAAGCATCACCATCTACATCATTTATACATCTCTCAGCAGGGTCATATCTATTCATGCATTCTAGAACCAGCTCAGGACATGACACTGCTGGATGGAAAGTCAAGTCGCTTCTACTAACCCACTATCTAGAATCTTTTGCATTAAGGGAGAACCAGTGAGATTTCGTGCCCTTTCATAAAATTCGTCTAGATCTACTAACAGCATAAAAGTATCCCCTAACTCAGGCAAGATACAAACTAACCAAGACCTTTGGTCTATCTTGGGAAATTTGGGTCTCATTTTGGATTTATCAACAGAAAAAGCACAGTAGGGGAGATGGACTGAACCAACTGGACAACCAAACAAAGCTTCCAATTTAAGAAATCACAGGAATGAGAAGAAGATTTTGAATGCACCTTTCATGCAGAGCTCAAAATCCAAAGAGTCAAGAATAGAAAATATCGCCTGTGCAAATCCTTTACTTACCAAATTAGGCAAATGAAGAAGGCAAGTATTTTGTTTTTAAAAATAAAGAAAATCATGAGAATAGGCTTAGAAAAAGGTCACACGATTTGCTATGATTTGTAACTGCATACTTATCCGTGCCAAATCACGTTGAAAAGACTTAACTCTGACAATTCATTAATTACAAGTCTTTTCCCTCCATATCCTTCCCTGATAATTATTCTCAAGTACGGCTCTTCATCACGACTCATTCCCTTGAGGTTCACCTTTTAAATCCGGAATATTCCCTCCATGCTGATGCTTCGCCACTTTTATGTCCAAAGCTAACAATCCTTGAACTATGAACTTTGAACCCTCTAAGAAGTGGTTCAAAAGTTCAAGTTCAAAAGAATAGAAAAAAGACAAACCAAGACAAAGACACCAAAATTTTGTGGCTTACATGTTACAATAATAGGACTCAGACAAGACTCCACTTTCTCAACTTTGAACCATGAACCTTGAACTTTTTGAAAAGGTTCAATAGTTCAAGTTCAATGACAATTGTTACAAAGATCTTTAACTCTTTTAAAAACAAAGTCACGATACAACATACTTTGTTTGAACTTGAACCTTGAACTTAGATGAGGTTCAACTGAGAGGTTCAGCTCAAGAAAAACTTTAACAAGACAAAAACCAAGAATTACACAAGCCTAGACTAAATAAAACACTCTTTATTTTTTTAATAACGTGAGAACAAAATGCCTCAGGAAAATGAGGAGGGTAACACACCGGATCACAAAAACAATTCTCTGCAACACCAAAACACAAGAATATGTTGACATCAATGACAACAACATATCCTAGCAGCAGCAATATCCAACAATCTCCCCCTTTGGCATTGATGGAAATATATGAATGTGAAAAATAATCAATGCAAAGGATTCTCATTCTTTGAGCACTTTTGTATCTGTTTCAGTAAGTTATGATGCTGCAGAACACATTATTCTAAAGATGGAGAGTTAGATCAAGGTTCTAATCTCTGTAAAACTTGATTGAAGTTCTGCCTAGGCAAAACTAAAATTTATTCACAAAAATATCATTGCCCTTACTTTTTAGTCGCTCGTGAGGTTTTTTCTTTTTGTTATGTACATATTTTCTTGGAGTATTTCTATTGATGAAGTGTTGTGCCTAGGAGGAGGAAATTCATTACATAGCTCTTGTTTACCCTTTGTCTTTGATGTCAAAGGGGGATAATTTTTGGATCTAGAGGAGTTTTTGTTTGCAGAAGGTTATGTGTTGACATAGGTGTTTTCATCAATGACAAAGGGGGAGATTGTTGTAAATATGCTATTTATATTGTTGAATTGATGTCAGCTTTCTAGTTTGGATGTAGTTTAATTGTGTATAGAGTGGTTCAGTTGAGCATAGACTGTGTATATATGAATTAGATTTTATGTGGATGGTTTGAATCTATCTGAAGATGCTCCAGATGGTAAATAATGTTAGCATGATATGTTTCTGGGGTTTATGTGAATTTTATTTAGTCCAGTCAGTGTTTAGTTGAGTTCAGATGGTTAAGTGCAGAGTTTGTATAGGTTCTAGATGTTGCAAAGGAATGAGTTGAATTCCCCATCTTGATAGTACTACAAGGATGTTATGGATCATCAGATCATGTTCCTAGAATATCTTATTTTATTTTGTGCTGGTCCGCTTATTTCAGTTTTGGTCCGAATTAAGAGTTTGTGTATAAATCAAGAAGTTTTGTGTGTGTGGTAGTGTGTAGAATCCTTGGATCAACTGTCAACTTGGTATAGGTCTTTACACATCTTTTTGTGACACATAATTTGTATGAATCTTTTTTGGGCCAATGCTAAATATACAAATTACATCTTCTTTAGGCTAACTTCATGAAAAATATTGTTGATCTGATTGATATATAGCACAGATCAGTTGGGTTATTGGTTGTACGATATATGGAGATGATGTAGTAAGATTTATGATGAGTTTGAAAGAAAATATAGGTCTGGAAGTGTTACAGTGTATACTAAGGCAGATGAGCATTAATCAGTAAACTGATATCCGCATATTGATGGATGTTAGTCTCCTATGTAGTTCAATCTTTTATTCATATTGTATCTGGATGGATGATTTTGTATCTTTCCCTAAAGAAGTGTTCTTCAGTTTTACAAGTCCTTTTGTATCTTGCTCTAAGGAATTGTGTCTTAGTCTACAAGTCCGAAGCAGTGAGCTCCTTGGCCTATGGCCTAAACCATTGCAAACACTTGATATATATTATTGTGAGCTTGAATCTCACCATGATTTTTCCTAGTTTGGATTTTCCATGTAAAACTTTTGGTGTTCTTGTGTGGATGCATTTGTTGTTATTATTTTTTACTTTCATGCACATCTGTTGAGTGGAGATTATGGATTAAGTGTTTTAATCTGATCAAATATTAGTATATGTTGATTCACCTCCCCCCTCTCAACATCTGGTAGTGTTCAACAACAATATTATTGTTAAACAAGAATCTTACCATAGATTATGCAAATGTTTATAAAAAACATAACATTATAATTATTTTAACAATAATATTAAATAATGAAGCACAAAATTAATAAAATCATTTTTTGTAAGTAAATCTCTTAAAAGCATTTTATTTTAGAGTGTGATGCCTTAAAGGACAACAGGCACAAGTATGTTAATATCTTAACAGCTAGCTCGTGGTATAATTTATTCAGCAAGGAGTGTATTGAGAAGTTGGGGGTGCTCATTATCAACTTGCATAGAAAAATAATTGATTTGTAGAAATCAGTTTGATTTGACAGGTTGTCCTATAAGCTATCCTTAACCTCGTAAACGTTAAAATTGACTTATTCTTCTTCTTTTGAACAAATGGTAAAACCAAATGAAATTTTCCTATCACAAGATTAGTCTTGACTTTTATAATCTTGATTATAAGGAATTGGAAATTGAAGGCGACTCTAACGCTTTATTCAAAGATAAAGGTCCCAATTGGGATATGAAATGATGTAAATGCACAAAACCAATCTGCCAACAATATTATATCTTTGGTAGAAAGCATCGATGCCTCACAATGGGAGGGCCTCACTAATATCATTGAGATGGACAAAAATGCCCACGTTTAATAATTCTTTCTATTGTATCCTCATTTGCATTTGGCGACAGCAGGGGTCTTGTGCAGTTATGAGTGGTTGGAGTGGATAGTAAATGTTTATGATTAGATGAGAGGAGAGCTCAAACAGTATCATGTAATGGGTAGGTCAGCTTTCATGAGCTGTAAAATGAGGGTCTCTCTTTTGTCACTTCTTCCTGAAAGTTTAGTGTGGTGGGGTTTATCTTTCGAATATGGAGCATTGGCTGGGTTTTCTTTGGTCTAAATGGGTTTCTTTGTAATGGTGGAATCTAAGTGCTGGGTCCCCTAGCGAGCCACTTAGGAAAGGTCAAAGTCTCAGATTTCTGAATGAAAAGATTATCTTTGTCTGAATTGTCAGGATTTAAATCTTGTCCCAGTGATTTTGGGTCGTGAAGGGGTGGCAGACAATGGTCTCTACCTCATTCCCATTCAAAAAGCTTGCAAGCAATGTATCTATGGGACAATGAATTCCTGACTTTCTATTCTTTAATAATGAATTGATGGAATTTTGCAGTTGTCTACAGAGGTGCTTCCTGCTGACTAAAGACTTAGTGACTGTGGACGACTTTAATACCCTAAGCAGGTTATTAAATGAAATAGTTTTTCCCGTCATCATGGGCTATTGGAAGTAATGAGTGGGTGTTCTCTATCTGCATGTGCTGCAGGATGCAGTTGTGTTTTGCTGGCATTTAATGCTTCGTTTTCTCTTGTGGCAGTTTTTGGTCTTTGGGTATGTTTGTCTATGCCTTAGTGTTCTTATTAAATGGTGTTATTGGGTCATTTAAAACCATGGTTTTCTAATTATTTAGCTTATTGCAGGTTTTAAAGGTTCCTTTTTAGGCTTGTCAACCTTCTGAAATTTTACAGAGACATGGAATTTGATATTGCTGGTTGTATCTCTCCGAATCTCGATATTAAAATCAAAACTTTCCTCAAACAAATACTTCGCGTGCCTTAGGATGTACAAAATTAAGAGTCCATTCTTAAAGTCTTTCTCATAATAAAGAGCTTTTTAAGGATAAGAGCGAATCTACCATAGAGAATTAGACATTTTGTATCTTGTGAATCAATTGCCTCTGACGTTTCAGACAGATCATACTTTTCAACAAAAAGATAGAACCCCCATAAAGCTGTCAGCAGCACAACAGTTAACCCTTCAAGTACACCTATTCCAACGAGCACTTCTTGTTGAGCAGTCTCCTCACTTCTAGATATACCAGACACTGCACAAGATCAACCCACATTAAAATGTTTAAAATATTAAAGTTTGGCCTTTAATGCAAAATCTCTATCTGCAGCATGCAACGGATAAGCCATGTGCATGACATTAGGTTGCAGAGCAAGCTTTCTCCCCCATCTAAACAAATGCTAAGTTCATTTTCCAGTCTATAGAAGAATGATCTGATCCATTTTCACAGTTAATTATGTAAAGAGAAGCTCTTGCAAAGATTAAAATCTCCAGGTCAATTCACTCTAATATAATTCAGAATTCTAGCTGCTCGTGACTTGCCTCAGAAGAACAAAACATCAACAAATGGAAAAACTGGAAACGGCTATTTATTCTTTCAGATGTACCCATACATAAATTATGATATATGAAGATAATTTATGTATTAATGCATCCTAAGAACTGAGAAACCATTCCGGAAACAAAAATCTAGTTCAAGAAAATCGTTAATCAATTACACCACCTCTTCGAACTTTGTTCAACCTTCTACATTAAATAAGTATTCATATAATCAAACAAATAACTATGTTGCCCACTTCTGATCAGACCGTCCAGAATGCATCTTCTTGACTGCAGGGGGTGCTGATGTTGTTTTACAGGCAATAGTGCTGGAAGACGTCACTGAAAATGACTCGAGCACTCTCAGTCATTCGTGTACATACTAGAGCTACAGAATATTATGGGACTACACAACTTTGCTACGTACATGACCCGTTTGCACCTTCTGAATGCTCAAATCACAAACACCCACCTATTAGCCTGTGCTGTTCTAACTTTTAGCTGAGAACAGAGTTAAGGCACTTCTGTTTGTTTCAGTTTTTGTGTTTCAGCGTTGGGTTCCTTTCATCTTTTATGTTATTCACGGCATTTTGCTATTTGTTGTTGCCTGCTGTCCTCTCCTGGACTCTGCTTTCATATTCTGCTCTCTCGGGGCTGCTGCCACCTAATCTGTATAATTGTACCCTTTCTGGGGGTGTTGCTATTCAGCAGAAGTTTGCAATCTTATTCTTAATCCAATTTTTTTTTAAACAAAACAACGTTTGGCTGATTACTTAGAATATCAATGTATGTCAGACAAATAATATTAATGAGAATGTCCTAGACCAGAAAAAAAAGCGCAGGTTATCCAGAAGTTATGAGCAATACGATTTAGTTTAGATAAGTATAGTAGAAGTTATGTTAAGAATAGGTGCTTCTTGGAACAAAACAAAAACGTCAGAGATGGTATTTAGTGTTGTTAATACCCCACACTGATAATTACGATCAAATATGCAATTCAAGTACGATGACCCAAGTTGTTGGTTCATGCAATGGAATGGTATTTCTGAAACATAGAGAAAGACCTAAAACAAAAGTTCCCACATAATCCACAATGTAAATTTTTAACTATTTCAGAATTTGTTAGGTATTAACAGCAGTTCATATTTATGGTTTTTTTTTTCTTTTTACACAAATATGTATTTATGTATCAATACATTTCTTAAAAATGGATAAAAAACTAAATGGAAAATGGGAAGTGTACATGTAAATTTATCTATTATGGTTTTTCATGTTGACATGTATGAGTGTCTTAAAATAATCATGCATCTCAAAGTATGTAATATTCACAACCATGTATATAAAGTAAATACTCAAACATCAAAAGATATGAAAGGGAGGTTCAATGTAAAGAAATGCAACCTACAAGGTGTTGTCATGTATTTGTATCCTTTAGTATGTGTTCTTCATGAGAACCTACAAAACAAAGAAAAGGTATATAATTTATCATTTCAGAAGTGAAAATTTGATATAAAATAAGTTTGTAAATTGTTGTTGAAATGGAAACAATAAGAAAAATGAAAAGAAATTTTGGTTACTTAAAAGATGATAATGTCATGCTTGCCACTTAGTTCAATGTCCATAAAATGACAAGGTCCATGGAATACAAGACATGTTGTGTGATAAAAATCTAAATTTGAACATGGTATTGAGTATTTATGTATATGTATATGTATGTACACACGCACACACACAATCTAATAAATATTGTTCAATTAATGCAAAAAAAGGTACAAACTTTTCTTTATGATGTTTGTATAATTTTGGATAGAAATCCTAGTGATAGGTTAATTATAAAGATTAAGATGACATGGAATTATATGTCCCCCCTCCAAATTCACTACATTCAAGGAACAAAAGAAGTCAATTTCAAAATAGTGTTCATTTCATGTATGGTCACCTTCATTTTGATGATTTGACTTTTAATAGAATAAAAACACAATGAAAGTATTGCCACTAATTGTGCAACCAACCAATTCATGCAAGAGTTGTATGTTGAAGAAACAGCATAGATAAATTTTTCTAACCGGAAGTTCATATAAAGTAAGGGCAGCTTTGGAGTTAGTTCACATTGATATAAGTGGACCTATTGGATTAATATTAGGACAATTATCTAATTATTTATTAATTATGTCCTTTTATTTCTTTTTCACTTCATCTAGCCTTAGGTGCTTTATTTTATCTAGGTGTTACGCTTTTTTAGTTTGATTTCACTTAGAGGCACTTCTAGATAGTTTTTTTAACTTGTAGTTGAACTTAGTTTAGCTCATACTTTGCATTGCATTAGTTCTTATAACTTTAGGATTAGGGCATCTCTTTCTTTCTATAAAGCAAGGCATTTATTCATTGTAATTGTGACTCCAATATTGTACCTTCAATAGTAAATCTTTAATTCTTTTATGTAATAATACAAAATTCTCTAGTTGTTATAGAGCATACAATATTTCCTTGATCTCTTTTGTGTGATAAGTGGTTTGCTTGTAGATGATTCTTGGATCTTGTGGTTGATCATCAACTTCTACACAATGTAGACTCCATTTTATATGGAAGCATGTATTTCCTAATATTTATTGATGGTTTTAATAGGAAGGCCTGGATATACTTTCTCAAGCATAAGTCTGAATCCCTTGATAACTTCTAAGGATTTTAAAGCTTTGGTGGAAAAGTAAAGTGGCTTATACATCAAGGTACTCATATATGATATAGACGTGGTGAATTTAGTTCTAATGAATTCTTAGATTTTTGCAAATGTTAAATGGAATTAAAAAATAGTTTACGACAAGGTACACAACACAATAAAATGGTGTAGCAAAAAGGAAGAATAAAACCATAATACAGATAGCCATGAGCATGTTCTAATTAATAGGTAAAAGCACAAAGCCGCGTCACACTTTTATAAAGGAAATGACCAATGTTGATTCAACTTTTTAAATTGAATCAATAGAAAGTGAAATATATGTTTTGAATTTTATTAAAATGATGTAAATTAATAAATGTATTATTTTTGTGTATTTTATGTATGTAATTTTTTTTTAAAAAATTAAAAAACTATTTGAATATAATTTCTTATAAAGTAAACACTATAACTTAGTTGCTAATAAAATGATAAAATTGAAGTTACACGAGGCATCACACTTTATATAGTAAATTTTACCTTTTTTTCTTCAATTTTTTTTTAATGTATATTGATAACTTGAAACTTTAGTGCAAAAATATAATTTTTTTAATTATTTTTTATATATATATATTTTTCAATAAATTTGAAAAGTTGTGTGTAATATAACTCTTTTCATTTGGCATCACCTTTTTTCTTAATTACTTATCCAAATTAGAAAAGAATTATATCATCTTGACATAGAATCTTTTCTCTAGTGCATTTACTTTTTTCAAAAAAATTAAATAAATTTTAGTATTTTTCCTTTACAAGATTATCAACCTTATATTTTAGTGTTGATGACCTACTTTCAATAAAAATAAATATCAAATATTAAAAGTAATTAAAATATTAAAAGATACAATTTTTGGAAAATTCACTTATAGATCTATAAAAGCGTACTTTTACATTTCAAAAAAATTATTATTTATAAGAGTAAGAGTTGTTGAAACATCAAGTTTTTCAGAAAAAAAATTGTACCTAATTAGACCCAAATTGGTATAAAATAGACATTTAGTAGATAATTCCAATTGGAAATATTGTGGACCATATATAATAAGCTTTAATGAATCTTTATAGACCATATGTTTGACTAAAATTAATTTTTAGTTAGAATTGCTTAAACTCACTTGTGTCGATAAGTTGGCTTGAAACATGACATAGTTTTGTGCTTTTAGCCTAAGAAAAAGTACGATAGGCCCATACCATTACAACAAATTACATAACCCCAAAAAGGTGTCACCTAGGGTGCATGAGAGGTGCACACCTAGAAAAAGACAAACCCAACAAACAGAAACAACTAAAAACAACTAAAACCACTACCACAAACTAAACCAGAGATGGAGCCAGCAACAGAAAACACAACAAAACTAGCAAAACCAGCCAACTGCCAAGGGCACAAAGAGATGGCCTACTTGGCAGAGGTGTTGCCTTCCTGCCAATCCTTGCAAAGACTAAGGACTTTATAAGAGAAGGAAATTTTTTTATTGGAATCCTTAGTAGAATTAGGGGTACCAAAATCTAGAGTGTCCTTGACCATTGAAGCAAGAGGTTCCACAAATGTAGAAGGGGACAGAACATGCCACTTACGTTTGTCTCTCCTCCAATTGATTTCATCCTCTATATCTTTGAGAGAAGATAAGTTTTTTACCACCAATTCTTGCCTCTGTATATCCATTTCCTCATTTTTCCCCTTGGGATCTCCCGATTCTCCTTCAGTTCTAGAATAATTTTATCCTCATTTTTCTGCATCACCTAATCAAACAGCTCTGTTGATCTCCCCTCCACTTTCTCCAAGTTCTTCAGCTTCCTAGCTATATTACTTGCCACTTTCCAAACACGTTCATCCTTGATATCCATAATCCATTTGTCTGCTCTTTACCCCGCCTCAGCCACCACTTTGAGTCCATTGATTTTTCAAATTGTTACATCAAATTGTGAAAGGAGGCATTTAATCACCATTTCTTGTTGCTCCACATTCTCCTCTATCTTTAACATTGTTGCCTCAACCTCCATGGGTAGCTTTTTAGGGTTAGTGGTCTCTTGATTAAGGGGACGGGGGCTAACCTCCTCAAATATAACAGGGGACCACTCAAATTTTGAATCATCAAAATATTCAAAGTCCTCAACCTTCTCCTCTTCGCTAGATTTGAACATCTCCACTTTTTTGAGAAGTGGGATAGAAGAAAGCTTCTTCTTCACTTCTCTAATAGGGTTAAAACAGGTGGGGATGAGTTTGGGTTCGGTGGAGGAACCAATAGCTGAGGTAGTAAATTCACTAGGGGCCCCAAAGATCTCAATCACCAGATTTGGGTCTGGAAGGGGATTAATGGGGTTAGACAGGGACCCACCTAGGGAAGTTAAAGTGAGATAAAAATTAGAGTGTAACGATCAAACACTGATGGTGGAGTAGGTGATTCTTGGCTTTGGCTCTTGCAACATATTGGGATAAAGACAAGAAAACCTAGTAAGTAAAGTTCATTTGAATTCCATACCTTAGGTGGTTTAACATAGAAAATATTTGGGTATGAAATACTTCAAACCGACCATCAAGGGTGATAAATTTCATCAATAGAAGGTCTAGATCCTTTCTTTTTCTAGAGAGCTCTTCCCTGTTGTAACCACTTTGCACCTTCGACATGCCTTCACCCTTCTTGAAGAATCATTTAAATTATTCCTTGCATTCCCTTCAGCTTCCTAGGGAATGTAATACAATCTTGCACGAGTCCAGTAATGGCCATTATTAAATCAAGCATAGCTTTGAAAGAAACCTTGCCAATCTACACTTCTCCCTTCTTCCAAGCCTGCACAAATTTTTTAGAGAGTTCCAAGTCAAAGCCTTTCTTGCCTTCCACATAACTTTCTAAATTCTCTTTGATCACTTTTGGCCATAGCTTGGGTTTGTATTTGAATTCATCACAGTTATTAGGTTCAACTTGGATTAAGTCCCCCCCCCATTACAAACAAAATGAGCTTCATAAGAGAAACCAGGTGGGTGAAACTAAAACCAACAGTTTGGACACCACAACACTTACAAGGAAAAATGACACTCACCACTCTAGTAGAAAATGATTATCCAAGGGGGAAATGAAGATGAAAAAGGTGATAATTGAATTATATCCCATCATTAAACTTTTTATCCTCAGAGATCATCCCACTAACCAAATCCGAAAGATCATAGATATTAGTTCAGATTTTTAAATCCTTGGAAAACTGACTTGTAACTACTAGCCTGTCTACAACTCTGTTACCCTCCCTTCTTTTATGACTGAGTCAGATGTGGCTAATACCTTGAATAATATTTTTACACTTGACCACCGAGTCCTCACAATTCCAAACAAAAGTAGCTTCTTTTTTGAGAAAAAGGGATTGTATTTCTTGAGTCACCTTCTATAATAATTCGGTTGTACTTTCTTTCATTGATGATGATCAAACCATAATAAATGGCCACCACCTCTATACAACTTGAGGTTTGTGTTCCCAAGTTGACCACATAAACCAACACAAAGTTACCCCTTTTGATCGCGTACAACCCCACCCCCACCTGCCCAACCTGGGTTCCCTTTGGATGAGCCATCAAAGTTTAACTTCAACCACCCAAAGTCAGGGGGGCATTTAATTAAATTTTTTAATCCAATAGGCGGGGCAATGAATCTAGCTACAAAATCAAATAATCCCTAGATTTTAGCAACTTTCCAATCTAGAGGGGAGGGGAGTGTAGAGTGTTTATACTTTCCAAAGCTATACAAGTTCTCCTTAATAGAAATAATGGTAGTGACAAGCACCTCCCAACAACTCTTCTGATCTCTGAAAAATTCTAATGTTTCTTTCCTCCCATAGACATAACCCCATATAGAAACAGACCTGCCACCATAATTCTTTAATAAGAGGATGACTTGAAGGGGGAGAGAAACTAGAAACACAATCATTTAACTCTCCAAGCCAAGTCCAATTAATAAGAAAGGGATTAGAGATCATTTGTCTAATATTCCAAGAGAAATCACAATGAAACATGATATGATTTATGCTTCCATCTTCATTCTCACACAGCAAACATATGTTGATAAATTGGAAGCCAAATTTTTTTATATTATCAATAGTGAGGACCATGTCATGGCATGGTGTCCACCAAAAGAAACATGCCTTAGGTATTGCACTAGTTTTCCATGGGATCAACCAATTTTTTTTATTATTTTTTTGGGGTGGGGGGGAAGAATCCAACTCAAATCCTAAGTGAACCAAATACTTTCCATCTTTTAAAAGTACCCAAATCAGTCTAGCATTAGTCTCCTGTCTAAAAAACCTTGAAATTGTTGATGATCTTAAGGAGTTCTAGAGCCCTCATTCTGAATGGAGGGTCATTATGCAGAGCATCCACACCAAAACCACATTAGGGAGATTTATTACTTCCAACTTACCTATTCAAAATTTATCACTTCTATAACTTCACAAATCCCTCACTAGGTTCTTAATCCACTCACAAGGCTACAATAGCCCAAACACATCTAATCTTCTCACACCCTTATCCAATCACTCACACACACTCCATACACATTAAACAATCTTGAACCCACATCCATGCTCTAAATAATTCAAATACCTTCAAATCCTTTTATGATCACTCATCCTAGACTACCTCTAATTAGGACCTCCACTCTTCCACCAATGCAAACACAAGTTCTTGTTGCATTGACAAACTAATGTACTTACTGTTATTCTGGAACAATAAATGTCTTTGTACTTTTGGGTTGTTTCTTTGGCTTACAACCACTTGATACACTTCAATAACCTCTACACACACTCCTTACTTACTTCCCTCACTCACACAATGATCCCTTTTTCATGTGGTTCATCATTTACACCCTTCTCTTGTTGTTATACTCTGACTAAGACACAATTTTAGTCACTCTACAACTTGTTTGCAAGTGCCAACCATTCAGGCATCCCTACAAGAAAAGTGAAAAAAATATATACATGTACCCTCCATTCCACTAAGATTTTATCTTTTATCAACATGGAATGGAGGTGTAATACATTTTACAACCTCACTATCTACCCTAGTAGGGTTTTGACAATGTTTTACAAAAATTAGTAGATCTCTCTCAAAACTTAATGAAAAAGAATGAAATAAAGACCAAACTGTTGGGGTTCACCCCTTTATCATTACCAATTACTTATTTATGAAAATGAATAAGCTTTCAATAATAAAAACTACTGATATTAGACTGTTACATCTGAAAAACACAAGAAAGTGCAGGAAATCACAAATTTATTGATATTCTCTTTCAATACATTGAACAACAACAGCTTCCCAATGTGTATAAGGATTTTATAATGTCTTTCAAGCTTTCCATATGGTTACAACCACCCACATAACCTATTTGGGACAATCCATGTCTAATTACCCCTTACAAACTCAAAAGTTGCTTAACTATTGTTGTCAACTTTGACAATTTTTGCTCCAAATTGAACATATACCCTATCTATGACTTCCATGACCCAATAATGATTCAAATAAGTCAAAATAAATCAAATAAACCCTTTTACATCATAAATTTCCTTACATGACTCATTTTTATATATTTGCACCATATTGACAACTTGTGACAATTTTGTGAACATTACAACTTCAGGATCAAAACCTTAACAAAAGGACTCATAGACACTTATTACATCATAAATGGACATTATTGACCTTAATACATAGAATAAACACAAACCCATCGTACTTGTTCCAACTTTACCTCATTGTGCCATGAGGACCTATTAGGTTCTCCTGCACCATACTCCTGGCCTTGAAATTTTTCCAAGTCTCTTGGAACTATTATACCTGCAAAAGAAATCAGATTAAATACACCTTTGAGTCCTTGTACTAGTTTAATCTTCACCTTTTCTCTATACTTGTCCTCTCCCTAAAATTTAATGTTTTCTTTGTCACCAAAATCCTTCGTTCTTGCTCCATCAACTTGGATTTGCCTCTCTACATTCTGATCTGCCTTCTTCCACCGGCTACCAACCTATACCTCAACTTCATTTATGAAAAAACAATATGTACCTTGACTATACTCTTTCATTTTCATTTTTGGCTTAGAATTCATGAGCAAATTAACAAAATCAAGAAAAAATGGCAAGTTCTCAATACCTTATGTCGGTTACCTTTTCTCTTCACATGCACTATCAACTTCCTTATGCTTGGAATCCCTATTAGAACAACATACATTTTCCTCACAACCGAAATCACCATCCAAAGACAACTCATTGTCTTGAAATCAACATATCCTTTCTCCATCTCAATTGGAGACCACACAAACTCTTTAGCCTTTTCATGGACAATCACCAGCAACTTCTCATCATCCTCACTAGTCTCACTCACCTTAGAGACCTCTTCTACACTTACCATCTTTACTTCTTCCTTTTCACCTCTTGGGGTGACCACAACTCTCTTTATCTCATCAACCTCTTCAAACTCTTTGTCAAACTCTTGCCACTTGTCTTGTCTCACCATATTCTCCATCGGCTTGCCTTGTACTAGGAACTTTACCTCTATCATTACCTTATTCTCAAATTGAAAAGACACTACATTTGCAAACTTTAGTTGTTCCTCAACTTCCAAAGGACTAAGTGTTATCCTGGTCACTTCATCATCTCCCAAAATCACTGTAGAGTTTATCTCTACCACTAAAATCTCTGACATATCAGTACTCATGTCAGCAAATCTTTCCTTCTTTTTGTCATACAACTCATTCCCCTCTTGCTCAGTTAGCAAACAAACTATATCTCCCACTATGACCCAACTAGGGCATCCTTGTCTTATCATTGGCAACACGTTATCACTCTTACTCACTTTATCTTCTCCTCTTGTCAACATCTTTGACTCATCTTATCCACAAAAATTTGCATCACCTAACTCATATGCTTGATGTCCTATCAATAAAATCTTCACTTGCACACCCGCATTATGCTTAACTAACTCACCTTGATCCTTCTCATGGAGTTCTTCCTTGTTATTTTCCATCTCAGTTCTGACCCTCATACCATCAACCTGTTGCATACATGCTACCTTGTCATCTTCAATATTTAGAGTAGCTTCCATCTCTGTTTCTTCTTCATCCTCGTGTTCCTCATGCCTTAGGAACTCTCTTATTCCAATCAAACTTATCCTTGCCACCTTCATTGATTCCTCAACATCCTGCAATGGATTCAACACAAACTCTTCTCCATCCTTGTCAATAATATAAGTATTCTTCTTATCATCATGTAATGCATGTCTGGGTATGTGTAAGATCCCGGTGTGCCAAAACAGGCCCTTAAGTGGCAATGAAATTTCAAAAAATCAAAGTTATGCAACTTGACATGAAAAATTGAATAAGTTATGAACGTTATTTTTAAAATATGTAAGAAGAGAACCTATAGAAAATTGAATGTAGTTTCTAAGCTACTAGTTGTATTTTGAAAAAAAAAATCCTATTTGATGAAAATTTCAAATTTCAATGCAGTGGTACAAAAATTTCAAGAAAAAGATAAGAAGTAGGTGTATGTATGACCACTCTAATCACAATCAAATCATAGTATTTTTTTATAAGATTTATAATATAAGTATTAGACTCATGTCCAGATGTGACACATATTTTTTTATAATTGTTTATAGAGAAAATTATTATTTATAAATTTCTTACTACAACTTTTCGGAAATTCAGAAATTCCTACGTCTGATCACCTTAACTTGGACAAAACCTTATGAAATTCATTTTTTTAAATTTTTTCTATTGTAGACGAAGCATAGGATGTGACGCATGTTTCGGATTCAAAAAATGTTATGCG
Source organism: Cryptomeria japonica (assembly GCF_030272615.1). Lineage (NCBI taxonomy): Eukaryota > Viridiplantae > Streptophyta > Pinopsida > Cupressales > Cupressaceae > Cryptomeria > Cryptomeria japonica. Next base: position 296,653,897 of record NC_081406.1, on the reverse strand, counting down.
GTTTGAAAGTTATGAGTGTTTTTCAATCAGTCTATCAGTTGGGACTTTTTCAATTAGAAAATAAATAATTATTATTTATTAAAGTCGAAATAAGACAAGTCTTATATTGTTGGAAATCTGAGAACGTCCTTAAAAAACCCTTTTTGTTTTATCAATTTTGGCTATAAAAAAAGTTGTCAGCCACCAGTGTAAAGTCTGGAAAATCAAGGAATACTGAAAAACACGTTTTTTCAGTTGACTTTCCAGGCTTGTCACTTCCAAGCCAAATCCCAAAGAAAACCCGAACGAAAAGATGGAGAGAAAAATTTATGTTTTACAAATTGGATATCCGTTAAATCGGATATTCGTTAAAATCAGATATCCGTTTTTGAAAAAATAAAAAAATATATTTTAGTAAATTGGGCATAACTTTTGCGTGTTATATCAAAATTTTGATTTTTTACAGGCGTTGCAAAGGTAATTAAGAGGTATATGATATGGAATAGGTATATTTTAAATTATTTGTTTTAAAAAATAATTATAATTCATTTAAATTCATCCTTCATTTTTAAAACATAAAAAACTAATGACTTTTTCATATGATTTCCCTATTGCGTGAATTTTTATAACAATCATCTCAAAGTAAACTAAATAAGTAATTAATTAATAATAGAAAATTTGTGAATTTTATTGAGTTCGATAAATTTTGATAAACCATGTTATCTATGTTTGTTCCTTTCTCCACCTCTCTCTCCTAAACCTATCACTCCACCTGTTTGTTTCTTCCTCCCTCTCTTTTGTCCATATTTATACATCTCTCTCTAGACCTATATCTCTAATTGTCATTGAGCACCTCATTCATTCTCTCAAGCTCTACAAGGTGCTTAGATTTCTACCTCTTCATAATTTCCTCCTCTATGTCACTCTCTCTTCCCTAAGATCTAGACTAGTCTCTCTGCATTTCCTTCTCATCTCTAGCAACAAAATTCAGAGGGGACAAGAAGAGGCACAGGGAAGTATCAAAAAAAGGAGAGGGGGAGAGAGGTGAGAAGGAGAGATTAATAGGGGGGAAGAGAGAGTGTGAGAGAGATATCTAGAGGTAATTAGGTGGAAGGTGAAGAGAGAGAGGGAGGGGGTGATTGGGGTGAAGAGAGAATGAGAGGGAGAGTTTGAGATTATTAGGGGGTAGGAGGAGAGGGGCCCCAGAGAGGGGAAAGTATTAACAAAGAGGGAAGAGAGATGGGGACAAAGGTGAAGAAGGACATAGAGATTAATTAGGGGGTGGGGAGAGGGGGAGAGGGAAGTGTCTATAAACCCATAGGAGGAGAGAGGTGATCGAGGGTAATTGAGGGAAAGAAATAATGTGTGAGAGAGAGTTGGGTGTAATTATCAGATAAGAAGAGAGGGAGAAGAGTAAGTATCAACAGAAGGAGAGAGGGAGAGATGTGGAGAGAGGTGAAGAGAGTTATAGAGAGAGGATAATTAGGGGGAGCAGGGGGAAGAGGTAAGTATTAATAAAGAGATGGACTAGAGAGAGGGTAATCAGGGGGCTCTCTCCCCATCTCTCCCCCCTCTTCCTTTGTTGATACTCCCTTCCTCTCTCTCCCCCCTCCCCTTCCCCTAATTACCTTCTCTCTAGACCTCTCTCTTTGAACCTCTCTCCTCATCTTTCCCTCTCTACCTTTGTTGATAATTTTTCATCCCCACTCTCCTCCCAACCCCCCAATTACCCCCAACTCTCTCTAATTCTCTCTTCCCCAAATGTCATCTCTTTATCATACCTATCCTCACCACTAAATTTACCATATGACCCCTTAGGTGTCATTAGGGGCCATATTGTCTCCTAATGAGTCATATGGTGTCCTATGAACCCTTAGGGCACCATATGATGTTGCTAGGGGTCATATGGTGTGCTAAGGGGTCATATTGTGTCTTAAAGGGTCATATGGTGTCCTATGACCTCTTAGGACACCATATGACTCCTTAAAAAACACTATATGGTGTTGTTATGGGTCGTATGGTGTCCTAAGGGGTCATATGGTATCCTATGACCCCTTAGAACACCATATGGTGTCATTAGGGTTTGTATGGTGTGCTAAGGGGTCATAAGATATCATATGACCACTGAGGACACCATATGACCCCTAAGGTATAGTTAGGGGTCATATTGTGTCCTAAGGGGTCATATGGTGTCCTATGACCTCTTAGGACACCATGTGACCCCTTAGGAAACCATATGACCCCTTAGGACAACATGTGATCCCTTAGGTGTCGTTTGGGGTCATATTGTGTCCTAACGGGTCATATGGTGTCCTATAAACCCTTAGGACACCATATGGTGTTGTTAGGGGATGTATGGTGTGCTAAGGGGTCATATTGTGTCTTAAGGGGTCATAGGACATCATATGACCACTTAGGACACTGGATATGACCCATTAGGTGTTGTTAGGGGTTATATTGTGTCCTAAGGGTTCATATGGTGTCCTATGACTCCTTAGGTGTTGTTAGGGGTCATATTGTGTCCTACTGGGTCACATGGTATCTTATAACACCTTAGGATACCATATGGAATCTTATAACCCCTTAGGATACCATATGGAATCTTATAACCCCTTAGGATACCATATGGCATCGTTAGGGGTTATATGGTGTGCTAAGGGGTCATATTGTATCTTAAAGGGCCATAGGACATCATATGACTCATTAGGACACCATATGACCCCTCAGGTATTGTTAGGGGTCATATTGTGTCCTAAAGGGTCATATGGTGTCTCATGAACCTTTAGGACACCATATGATGTTGTTATGGGTCTTATGGTGTCCTAAGGGGTCATATGGTGTTCTATGAGCCTTGAGGACACCATATGGTGTCGTTAGGGGTTGTATGGTGTGTTAAGGGGTCATATAGTATCCTATGACCTCTTAGGACACCATATGACCCCTTAGGTATTGTTAGGGGTCATATTGTGTCCGAATGGGTCATATTGTGTCTGAATGGGTCATATGGTATCCTAAGACCCCTTAGGACACCATATGGTGTCATTGGGGATTGTATGGTGTGCTAAGGGGTAATATTCTGTCCTAAGGGGTCACAGGACATCGTATGACCCCTTAGACACCATATGATCCATTAGGTTTTGTTAGGGGTCATACTATGTCCTAAGAGGTCATATGGTGTCCCGTGACTCTTTAGGACACCATATGACCCGTTAGGACATCATATGTTGTTGTTATGGGTCTTATGGTATCCTAAGGGGTCATATGGTGTTATATAACCCCTTAGGACACCATATGACCCCTTAGGACACTATATGATGTTGTTAGGGGTCATATTGTGTCATAAGGGGTCATATGGTGTCCTATGACCCCTTAGGACACTATATGATGTTGTTAGGGATCATATTGTGTTCTAAGGGGTCATATTGTGTCTTATGACCCCTATAGGACACCACATGGTGTCGTTATGGATCGTATGGTGTTCTAAGGGGTTATATGGTGTTCTATGACCCCTTAGGACACCATATTATGTTGTTATGGGTCGTATGGTCTCATAAGGGGTGATATGGTGTCCTATGACCCCTTAGGACACCATATGGTGTCATTATGCATCGTATGGTGTCTAAAGGGGTCATATGGTGTTCTATGACCCCTTAGGACACCATATGACCCCTTAGGACACCATATGGTGCCATTAGGGTTTGTATGATGTGATAAGGGGTCATATGGTGTCCTATGACCCCTTAGAACACCATATGACCCCTTAGGTATCGTTAGGCATCATTTTGTGTTGTTAGGGGTCATATGGTGTCCTATGACCCCTTAGGACACAATATGACCCCTTAGGTGTTGTTAAAGGTCATATTGTATCCTAATGGTGTCCTGCCACCTCTTAGGACACCATATGGTGTCGTTAGGGGTTGTATGGTATGCTAAGGGGTCATATTATATCCTAAAGGTCCTACGACATCATATAACCCCTTAGGACACCATATGACCCCTTAGGTATCGTTAAGGGTCATATGGTGGCTTGTGACACCATATGACCCCTTAGGACACCATATCGTGTCGTTATGGGTCTTCGTGTATTCTAAGGGGTCATACGGTGTTATACGACCCCTTAAGATACCATATGACCCTTTAAGACACCATATGGTGTCGTAAAGGGTCGTATGGTGTCGTAAGGGGTCGTATGGTGTCCTAAGTGGTCATACAGTGTCCTATGACCCCTTCAGACACTATATGATGTCGTTAGGGGTCATATTGTGTCTTATGACCCCTTAGGACACCACATGGTGTCGTTATGGGTCGTATGGTGTTCTAAGGGGTTATATGGTGTTTTATGACCCTCTACGACCCCTTAGGATACCATATGGTGTCATTAGGGGTCGTATGGTGTGCTAAGGGATCATATGGTGTCCTATGACCCTTTAGAACACCATATGACCCCTTAGGTATCGTTAGGTGTCATTTTGTGTTGTTAGCGGTCATTTGGTGTCCTATGACCCCTTAGGACACCATACAATTTTGTTAGGGGTCATATGGTGTCCTATGACCCCTTAGGACACCATACAATGTCATTAGGGGTCATATTGTGTCCTAACAGGTCGTATGGTCTCCTACGACCCCTTAGAACACCATATGGTGTCGTTAGGGATTATATGGTGTGCTAAGGGTTCATATTGTGTCCTAAAGGTTCCTAGGACATCATATATCCTCTTAGGACACCATATGACCCCTTAGGTATCGTTAGGGGTCATATTGTGTCCTAAGGGGTCATATGGTGTCTTGTGACACCATATGACCCCTTAGGACACCATATCATGTTGTTATGGGTTTTATTGTGTTCTAAGGGGTCATCTGGTGTTATATGACCCCTTAGGATACCATATGACCCCTTAGGACACCATATGGTGTCCTAAGGGTTCGTATTGTGTCTTATGGGGTCATATGGTGTCCTATGACCCCTTGGGACACTATATGACCCCTTAGGTGTTGGAAGGGGTTGTATTGTGTCCTAATGGGTCATATCATGTTCTATAACCCCTTAGGACACCATATGACCCCTTGGGACACTATATGGTGCTATGGGTTGTATGGTGTCCTAATGGGTCATATGGTGTGCTATGACCCCTCAGGACACCATATGACCCTTTAGGATGCCACATTGTGTTAGGGGTCATATGGTGTCCTAAGGGGTCATTTGGTGTCTTATGACCCCTTAGGACACCATATGGTGCCATTAGGGGTCTTATTGTGTCTTAAGGGGTCATATGGTGTTTTATGACCCCTTAGGAGACCATATGGTGTCGTTAGGGATCATATTGTGTTCTAAGGGGTCATATGGTGTTTTATGACCCCTTAGGACACCATATAACCCCTTAGGAGACCATATTTACTAAGTTTCCAATAAGGAGAGATATAAGGGTGAAGAGAGATGAAGAGCTAAAGAGAGGGAGGAGAACTAAAGGACAAGGACAAAAATAGAGATATAGATATTAAGGAGTATGAAGTGACAGGGAGAAAAACTAAAGGAAAAGGATGGATAGAAAGAGGTAGACATATCTAGATATTAAAAAGGAGAGAGGAAGATAGACATAAAAAATGAAGATAAAAGGAGAGGGAGATGAATAGATATAGAGAAAGAGAGAGGTAAAGACAAAGATAAATATATAAAGAGATGGAGAAAAATGGATAGAGAGGGGTAAAGAGAGTGAGATTAAAAAAATGAAGAGATAGAGAGATATAAAGGAAGAGAAATATCAATAGATAGAGAGATATAGATAGAGCAAGAGAGTAAGAAAGAGAGATAGAGATTCTAGATAGGGATAGATAGAGAGGGAGAGAGAGAAAGAGGGAGATATAGAGATATATAAAGGCACTATAGAGAAGGATGTGGTGAGAGAGCTAGAGATGTATAAAGATGGAGTAAATAAAGAGATAAAGGTAGAGAAAGGGAAAGATACTTCAAGAGGGCGATAGAGGAAGATACAAAGAAGTAGATTAATCATGTATAGAGGAAGATATATAACGATAGAGGAACATATAGAAAGAGAGATTGATAGGGAAAGAGATGGAGATAGAGATAGATATGGATAGAAATAATTAGAGAGAGTAAGACAAATGGAGGGAGAGATGGAGTGAATAAGTGAGATTTAGATAAATGAGATATAAATATACATGAAGATAGATCATCTATAGGGATATAGAGATAGAGGGGACAAGATAGGGAGAGAAAGGAGGTGATAGAGACACGCAATATATAAGTATAGGTAGGATAAGGTACAGGAGGGAGATAAATAGAGAGAGAAGAGAGATTATTAGAGAGAAATATAGAAATAAGGAGTGACAATGATGGAGTGGGAGAGGGAGAGATAGGAATAGAAAGATGGAGATATATGAAGAGATGCATGTAACTTAGGAATTTATTTATCTAGATGGGATGAGAAGATAAGTGATATAAGTGGATAAGAAAGAGATAGATAAAATATATTTATATAAGTATAGATAGACAAGTGATAGATAAAGGAGGTGATAGAAAAAAAAAATGAGATTGTATGCAAAATTTGTTAGTATTTAAAGTTTTAAAATTGAAGGACTAACTTCAAATGATTATAATTAATTTTTGGTCTATAATATCATAAAACTACCTTATCCAGTTGATAGTTCTCTGAATTACCTTTCCAATGCTTGTAAAAAATCAAAATTTTGATAAGAAACGCAAAAGTTATGCCCATTTTACTAGACTATATTTTTTATGTTGAGAAAAACGGATATCCGATTTAAAAATTAGATATCCGATTTGAAAAAGTATAACATCACAATAGTGACATCAAAAATCGGATATCCGTTAAATATCCGATATTAACGGATATCTGATTTGGTTTGGTATTACCAAACCAAATTCAAATTTTGGCTGATCCAAACAAAAAGTCAAAGTGGATTTTGGCGTGTTTGGAAAGGTTTAAAACGCATTTTTTTCTCCATTGCCACTTTTTGGCCCAGCATGATCTTGCACATACCCATCTATCAAAGTGCCAAACTTTACCCAAGATCAAATGACAATCCTCCAAAGGCATAACATCACAAGGTACAGTATCATGGTATGAACCAATATTGAAATCTACAAATGCTTGTTCTCTAACATCAACATACTGATCATCATTTACCCAATGTTGTCTATAAGGTGTTCCATGAGGTTTCCTAGGCAAATTTAGTTTTTCTACCATTTCCAATAAAACTATGTTATTGTCAATTATTACATTATATACCTTACCTTGACATTTGCATCTGGTCTTGAATATGGATTGCGTCTGAGTCACCTTCTTCAACTTGGCATACCTTGTTCTCATTTATTCAATCTCCTCCATGATGGTTTCAACTCCTGCAACCTCTCAATTTCCACTTGATCTACTTACTAGCTCTGATACCAATACGATGCAGAGCATCCACACCAAAACCACATTAGGGAGATTTATTTATCCCAACTTACCTATTAAAAAGGTCTCATCTTTCCATAACTTCACAAATCCTTCACTAGGTTCTTAATCCACTCACAAGGCTACAATAGTCCAAACACATCTAATCTTCTCACACCCTTATCCAATCACTCACACACATTCCTCCATACACATTCAAACCTCTTGAACCCACATCCATGCTCTAAATCATTCAAATACCTTCAAATCCTTTTATGATCACTCAGCCTAGGCTACCTCCAATTAGGACCTCCACTCTTCCACCAATGCAAACACAAGCTCTTGTTACATTGACAAACTAATGTACTTACTGTTATTCTAGAACAGTCAATGTGTTTGTAATTTTGGGTTGTTTCTTTGGATTACAACCACTTGATACACTTCAATAACCTCTACACACACTCCTTACTTCCTTCCCTCACTCACACAATGAACCCTTTTTCATGTGGTTCATCATTTACACCCTTCTCTTGCTACTATACTCTGATTGAGACACAATTTCAATCATTCTACAACTTGTTTGCACGTGTCAACCATTCATGGATCCCTAAAAGAAAAGTAAAACAAAATATATACATGTACCCTCCATTCCACCAAGATTTGGCCTTTGATCAACGTGGAATGGAGGTGTAATACATTTTACAACCTCATTGTTTACCCTACTAGGGTTTTGACAGTGTTTTATAAAAATTAGTAGATCTCTCTCAAAACTTAATGAAAAAGAATGAAATAAAGACCAAACTATTGGGGGTTCACCCCTCTATCATTCTGAATTTATTCTTGATGCAAATTAATAAGCTTTCAATAATAAAAACTACTGATATTAGACTGTTAAATCTGAAAACACAAGAAAGTGCAAGAAATCACAAATTTATTGATATTCTCCTTCAATACATTGAACAACAACCACCTGCCAACATGTATAAGGATTTTATAATGCCTTTCAATCTTTCCATATGGTTACAACCACCCTCATAGCCTATTTGGGACAGTCCATGTCTAATTACCCCTTACAAACTCAAAAGTTGCTTAACCATTGTTATCAACTTTGACAATTTTTGCTCCAAATTGAACATATACCCTATTTATGACTTCCATGACCCAATAATGATTAAAATAGGTCAAAATACATCAAATAAACCCTTTTACATCATAAATTCCCTTATATGACTCATTTTCACAAATTTGCACCATATTGACAACTTATGACAATTTTGTCAACATTACAACTTTAGGAATCAAAACCTTAACAAAGGGACTCATAGACACTTATTACATCATAAATGCTCATTATTGACCTTATTACATAGAATAAACACAAACCCTTTGTCCTTGTGCCAACTTGACTTCATTGTTCCATGAGGACCTATTAGGTGCTCCTGCACCAGGTCAAAGTTGGTCTGATTCAAGATCCATAGGGAATGGGAGGAACAAGGAATCCAAATATAGCCCTCAAAATACCCTCAATAGCATAACAAATCAAGTGGAATTCCAAAAAGATTAAGGAAACTCATGGGTCCTTCCAGAATCTCACACAACGACCATTACCAATTTGCCAATGAACTCCTTTCAAAAGGATGTCGTTGGTTTTTATAAAATTATTCTAGATATGAGTTCCCCTCAAAATATCCATAGAGGGTATGAAGGAATAAGTGTCCCTCTTGTGAAGGTACTTGAAGTTCATAACAGAAGACCAATCACCAACTTCTGAAATAAGTCTCCGACTGACTATAGCCATAAGGGAAACATTCAAGGAGTGGGAATCTCAAATACTAAGGCCACGAAATCTCTTATTATAACACAACTTTTCCCAACTAATGAGATACCTTCTATTCTTTTTCTCAATTGTTGACCAGAGGAATCTCCTTTGGATTCGGTCCAATTTGTTACCCCAAGAGATGAGAATATGGAATAGAGATAAAATATAAACATTAGAACTTTGAAGAGAATCTTTAAAAGCTAAAGCTTGCCCACATTACTAAGGAGGGCACCTTTCCATCTAGATAGATTCCTTTGAATCCTTTCAAGAAGGCCCATCCAGACCAAGTTCAACACCTTCCCAGTAGCTAATGGAAGGCCTAAGTAAGATGAGGGACGGCGACCAATTTTGTATTTTAAAACTATAGCAATGCAGATTTAAATATCATTAGGAACATTCATAAAAAATAAAGCACTTTTATCCAAATTGTTTTTTTCCCTTGAAGCTCTCGCATAGTCTGAAAGTGAGGAGAACCACCCTCTAGCCTCCACCACCAAGGCTTTACCAAGTAAAAGCGTATCATCTTCAAATTGTTGGTGGATAATGATGAAGAGGCTAGAGGAGGGCTTAATACCTTCTAGATTACCCTACAAAACATGCTTGTGGATGTTCTAACCAAGAACATCAACCATTAAGATGAAAAGATATAGGGAGAGAGGATCACCCTACCTGAGGTCACCCGATGAAGACAAAAAACCATTAGGAGAACCATTTATCATCACTGAGTATGAAGGTGTTTTAACACAAGCTTCAATTAACCTCAAGAATTTCCCTTTGAAACCAAATTTTCTCAAAACCATTGAGAGAAAGGGCCATGAAACCATGTCATAGGCCCTGGAGATGTCCAACTTCAACAACATACCCTCCTTATTATTATTTTTATTGGAATGGAGAATCTCATGGACCACCAACTCCACATTAAAAATCTAATGACTAGGCACAAAACCTATCTGGTTATCATGGATGAGCTTGCCAAGGAATGAATGGCTTAATGTAGTTGACTGGAATTTTAGAAAATATTTTGTAAAGGGTATTGTAGAGGCTTATGGGTCTGAACCTAGACATGTGATTGGCACCCGATTTCTTAGGGATTAAAATAATAATTTTTTTATTAATCTCTTTGAGCAATCTAGCTTAAGACATAAACTCTCTCACTGCCATAATGATGTATGAACCCACAATATCCCACTATTCTTGAAAGAAGAATGGGGGAAAACCATCAAGACCAGGAAACTTGAAATTGTCTAAAGGAAAAGACAGCCTCCTTGACTTCTTTATTTGACTAATCAATAACAACAAGAATACCCTGAATCAATCTTTTCAAAATTTCCATTATGTCTAGAACTTGAGAAATCTAAGGATTGAGAAAGGAGTTGAAATGAGAGACTACTTCTTGACTAATGTCCTCAGGCTTAGAGAGAAGGGCATCATTAGCTCCATATAATTCCTATATCCTATTTCTTTTCTTATGCCTATTGGTCGACTGATGAAAGAATTTAGTATTGTTGTCACCCTCCTTAATCCACTACACCCTCAATCTCTACTTCTAGTAAAGTTCTCTTTGACAACCAAATTGTGAATATTTGCAAGAAGAGTTTTCTCTTTGTCCATTGGGAGGCTCATAGGGCATCAATCTCTTTCTGAATCTGATTTATTTGGTACTTCAAATCTTTTTTTTGCTAAAAAATATTCCCAAATTAAGCTTTACTCCATGATTGCAAACTATTATTGAGGAGAATCAATTTGTAAGATCCTTTAAACATAGCAGTACCATGAACTTCAATACTCCACCATTGGGCCACAAGAGATATAAAGTTAGGAAAGTGTGACCACATAATCTCAAAGTGAAATGGGAATCTAGTTTTGGGACCACCAAAATCTCGTTGCATTAAAATAGGGAAATGGTCATAACTAAAGCGAATCAAAGAGAAAAGACATGGCAATTCCCAAGAATATTTCAGGAAGAAAAAATTGCACACCTATCCAATCTAACTTGAATGAGATTATTTCCAGAGTGAAGATTGGACCAAATATAATTTATATCTTCAAGATCTAGATCACAAAGACTCCCCCTCATCACAAATTTATGAAGGCCTTGCATACTATCAAAAAAATCGGGAACTTCCCCAAATTTCTCAGAAACACAATTCATAATTTATCCAATTTTTTTTGGGGAAAAAGAAGCAACATGTGCATTATATATTTTTAATAGGATTCCTACAAAGAGTCTCAAGGATAAAATTATACATTAAGCATGGAATGACAAGGAACATAACATATCTCATTTTAAATTTTTTGGATGTGTTGCCTATTTGTTGGTGCCATTTGAATTGAAAAGAAAATTAGATAATAAAAGTAAAATTTACATATTTTTATTGGTTATAGTGGACAACCAAAAGCTTATAGATTGTATAATCCCATTTCAAATAAATTTATTATTAGTAGAGATGTTCAAATCAAGGAAGAAGAATCATGGGATTGAAATGCTAACAAAATAGTCATAGGTGGAGCACAATAACTTACAATTGTGAAGAAGAATAAAAAATAACACGGTGGTCAATCAAATCAAACACACCAAGTACTCCACCAAGAAATTTTATACAAGCACACCATAGATAATTCAAATAATCCTAGTCCTAATTCAAATGTAAGTGATGAGTCAAATCTTGTACATTATGATCAATTTATAGAGGTAAGAAAACAAAAAAACATAAAAGAAAAATATGATCAAGGAGAAGATAATGTAGATTTGAGTTTAATTTTTCTTTTATTCTCTTATGATCTTATATATCTTGAAGAAATAGGGAAAAAAGATAATTGGATCAAGGCAATGGATGAATAAGTTGACTCTATTGAAATAATTCAAACATAGGAGTTAGTGAATCTACCTGAAGGCAAAGATTGTATAGGAGTCAAATGGATTTATAAAATTAAATTTAATGTTGAAGGTAAAATTGTAAAACATAAAGAAAGATTAGTTTTAAAAGGGTTTTCACAATAATATGGAATTGATTATAATGAAGCATTTGCTCTAGTTGCTAGATTTGATACGATTAGAAATATTTTAGTAATATAGTTGAACATAATATTTGGAAAGTCTATTTAATAGATATGAAATCAACCTTCTTTAGTGGTTTTTATTTATTTATTTTTATGAAGATTTTTTTTTCAACATCCACTTGGTTGTTCCATATATAGGCGTGAAAATAAAGTATAAATTGAAAATGGCACTTTGTGGTTTAAAACAACTACTTACCGGTTGGTATAACTAGATTAATTCATATTTTATAGATAATGAATTCAAAAAAAGTTAAAAGTGAGTCTACATTGTATATAAAGACTAAAGAGCAAGGTCAAATTCCGATTTTGTGTATGTTGATGATTTAATTTTCACTTGAAATTTGTCAATAAACACATCTTTAAGTCAACGTGAATGAGAAAGAATTTTTAATGACAAATTTAGGCTTGATGTAATACCTCTTAGGCATTGAAGTTATTCAATATGTTAAAGGTATCTTCATTTGTCAATCCAAGCATGTCAAGGATGTCTTGAAAAGATTTAAAATGATAAATTTTATTCTTGTATCAACTATAGTTGCAACAAGAACACAACTTAGCAAAGAGGATAAAGGCTCAAATGTTAATGCAACTATGTTTAAAAGACTTGTTGGAAGTCTGATGTATCTAACAGCTACTAGGCTAGATATTACGTATGGTGTTAGTTTGATCACAAGGTTCATAGATTCACTTTGGGATTCTCAATAGTAAGTCGGAAAAAGAATATTGAGATATGTTGCAAGAACAATAAGATATGAAATTTAATATTCCAAAAATAATGATTTTGGCTTGATTGATTAACTGACAATTATTTTGCAAGTAGCATAGATGATAGAAAGAGCACTTTCAGACATGTCATTTATTTTGGATAAGAAGTTGTGTCATGGGTATCAAAGAAGCAACGTATAATGACAATTTCATCAGATGAATTAGAATATGTATCCGCAACTGCCACAACATGTCAAACAATATAGATACATCAAGATTTGTTTGATTTGTTGCACAATCAAGAGCAACCGACACCAATTCTTTATAACAAAGTTAGCAATTGCATTATCAAATATCTTTCACAAGAGAATCAAACATATTGGTATGAAGTACCATTTCATTCCGAAATTGATTAACAATGAAGAAATTTACCTTAAATTCTTGCAAATCTGAAAAACATTGAATATCGGTGGAAAAGAATTGGATATCGCTGATATTGAATTAGTTAATTGTAGAAATTAAAAGTGAGTGTTAATAAGCATTAATTTCTGCCACCAAATATGAGTAAACGGGTTACTCTGAGCATTTAAAACACAAGTTTCTCACCACCATTGTGGATGTTTCTCCCACCAACTTCCAGCCCAATTTCCACGCATGTGTTTTGAACGTGAAGAATTCAGATAGTCTATTAACAGATGACAATGACAGCGCTCTTCACCTGTCAATTCACAAACAACCAGCTGCTTCTGTGATTTTAATTTTTTTTTGTTTTATTTGGTGAATATGATTGGCAAATCAAAGAATTTTTATAAAGTAAACAAGCTTGTATTAAACTCGTCAAGATTTGTAACATTAGCAATAACATGGAGTAAATTAATTAATGCTGCACATAACATAATATACTTAGTTTTTTTCTCTAAAAATGTATTTCGCAAAAACATGGAGTAAATTAATCAATGCTGCACATGAACATAATATACTTGCTTAGTTTTTTTCTCTAAAAATGTATTTCGATCTGAGCTGCTGTTGGTACCTGCATGATTTACCAACAGTTTATTCCTAGAATACAAAGTCAAATTGGAAAAGATATAATAGTAATGGGTTGAATATACATATGTGGGATGTCAATGACAAATATGAATTTTAGTGTAAAGTTTCTAAGAAAAAAATTTGTTTAGTTTTTTATTACGAAACAAACAGATTTTGAAGGTACCCGAAATCCTTTAACAAAGATCTACATCAAAAATATTTGTTCACTTACATTGGTAGATAACTTCATTAATGTCATATTTTGGTACGTGGCCCTAAGTTTTACATATTTTTCTTCACAGCTTGAAAAGGTTTTATGATTGAGACATTTTTCCTTTGCAATGAACACCAATAAATTGGAGTTGGGGATATTAAGGAGTGCTGTTGCAGAATCCTTAACTATTGCCAAAGAGGTATATTTTCATTATTCCCTAAATTAGTTTAAATGAACTAACTGTTTTCTTACATAATTTACCATATAGATGCTAATGCTTCAATAAAAATGAATACTAAAAAAAAAAATGATGATATCAGTTTCCCATTATGGAGCAAATCATTACAACCAGTGATCTTCATGACAACTGATTGTCCTAACAACTGTAAAATGAAACAAAGAGAAATACAGTGAACACATAGTCCATGCCCACACAGATGGGTTCTCAAAAAGAGGGGGCTATAATTTCTCCATGGGAAGCCCTTCGCTATAAATCCATCCTACATTCTAGGTATGGAAACTAAGAACTAATTTATTATTTCATAGTAACCAATTGCACTAATGTATTAAGGTCTAGTTGTCCAACCTTTTTATTGAGCATGTGAAGACGAAGAAAAATGTATTATTCAATAAACAGAAAAATAATAATATTCTAGGCTTGGTCATTGAAAAGAATAGGCAAATGTTTATTTTTTCTCACTATTGTTTTAGTCAACAGTATGATTGTAGGCATGGCATAGCATGACTGTAACTGGAACTAGTGCATCCTATCTTATTATTATCACCAATCTGTAATAATAGTGAGGATGAAAAATATTAAGGATTGTCATCTACTATGATATTTGGTAGTCTTTCTTTACTAGAGTATCAGCAAAAATATGCCTAGTAGCAATGCACATTGTAACAAGTTCTTCTCCAGCCATGGGATGGATGCCAACCTGAAGCACAATGAAAACAAAAAAATGAATGAGTCATCATGCTTCTTGTAAACTCATGGATGACCAAATATATAGCTATTCATAATCCATTCGCATTGCATCTCTAACATAATTCCTTTCATTATGTTATAGACTGATTCACTCGGTTTCTAGATTGGAGGATCTAAAATATAACTCTATAACCAGCAAAATATGCCAACTTACAGTAGAATCAAAGTATGCCTTTCTAGCTCCACTTTTCAAAACCACAACAATTCCCAGTAATCATCAAAAATCAAACAAGGATAATCAACTACAACTCCACTCAACAATAAATAATTCTTAACTAAGAAACATGCTTACGTTTTTTTGCATTTTAATAGTTATATAATAAAATAGACTCCCAAGAAATTCAACAACATTAGTCATGTTAATAATAAGAAGAAGAATCAAAGAGAATTTGATATACAACAGTTAGATAATGTCCTTATAAATAGTTGCTATTTACTCTCTCAGAAGCTTGTAAATGGAGTCAAAGTCAACTATTTATTTATAATTAGCCAAAATAGACTAAAACTCCGTGTTTCATATATAGTTTTTTAAAAGCACAAACAATTCTTATAAAATTAAAAAAAAAATCAGTAGTTAGAGTCTCTTAGTCTAGGAGAAGAATCCAACAAAAATTAGGTATATTAAAAATGTTTGGACAACTATTGAATCTTAATAACTACATGAAACACACTAAAATAATTTGTTTAGTACTTAATTTAGAATCAAAATGGGCATCGTGGTTTTAATGTAACTAATATATCATCCACATAAAATAATTTTTAACATAGGAGTGTCTTAAATAATCTTTGTTGCCATACTAATTATAAAGCAATATTTGCACATGTAACATGGAAAATCACACATCCCTAAATTCCCTTTCTTATTTGCACATGTAACATGGAAAATCACACATCCCTAAATTCCCTTTCTCAAAAGTAAGAATGGTCATTTATGTATCTTCGATTGTGGCAGTTTTAAGGGTACTTATTTCATAAAATGCACTTTCCCAAACTATTATCGAAAATTAAGTAATTGCATTCTCCAACATGCCCTTCATAAACTTATAATAAGAACAATAGCTAGTTCTTGTAAAGAATAAAAAATATCCAAAAAGTGTTTAAATAAACTGAGATACAACATAAATATGATAAAATATCAATAGCTAATAATTATATAACATTGCAAGAAAAAAATAAACATTTGTACACGATGGTTCAACATAAAAATATGGTGTTACTTCAACCTCAAGATATAAATTCAAAATAGAACTATCCTTAATCACTTAGTAAATGTAGATTATTACTATAAAAAAATGTAACAATTTTATGCAGTCATTCAACACAAAAGGATAAGATGTAACACTGATCTTGAAATAAAATTTCAACTGCCAACTATTCTTAAGTCCTATAAACTCAAAACTTGGACAGAAGAATATATTGCAACACAAGACATGTTACTAAATGACTGATTGAACCTTTAAATAGTTTTGTTCACAGATAGAAACATGTAAAAAGCAACCCTGCATACTGATGCAGGGGCATCCCTTTTGCCTTTAATGGTTTTTGGTGTTTATTTTTTCTTTTAGTTTTTGATTTTTAGTTTGAGTTTTGTTTCTTTCTATTCCTGTCTTAAATGTGACAAGAAGTTGTGTTCTCAATGGAGTTCAATGTCACACACACTGACCGACAGTTGCACTCAGATGGAATCGGTTACACAATTTTATGCTAACAGTTGGTTTCCAAAACCCATGTTGGTAGCCGTTTGACAACCAATTTCTCCTCTATTAGTAAGGTGTATGTGGGTGAATAGAGGGCTAGTCGCATTGTAAAGAAGAGGATCGAATTCCATTCAGTAGAGGGAGATATTGTGCATGTAGGAAATCATACCCATCAAAGAATGGTTGAATAAGTAAGAGGCAACAATAATCAATTTGGAGAGTGGTGCAGGAGCACCTAAGGTCTAGTCAATTTGTCAATTTGGTGTTTTGAGTCTTAGGAGTTAAGGTTAGATCTATTTTGATTCAATAAGGTCTGTTGAGACCATTTGTAATGTTATTTCATGTTTTTGGGTCTGTTTGTCAAAATTAGAGTCATGATTTTCAAATTTGTAAAGTTGCTCAAAATGTTGTCATTTCTATCATCGGTATAAGTTATACCAATAAGATGTCATTGGGATAAAAAGTTGTCTTTATTGTTATCAGGATAGGTTAAACTGATAGGGTATCATTGTGGTTATCAGGATTTACAAAATTATGTTCGACTGATTTTGAATGGCTATTCTGATAAGGTATCAATATTGACATCTAGATAGTTGACCCAAAAATGTATCATGGTGGCAAAAATTTATCATCAAAATAGTTAATCTGATAAGGTTGTCGTCAGGATAGTTTACACTATCGGGATTACAAAATATTGTTCAGCCAACTTTAATGGGTTATATCACTAGACCTTCAAATGTCTTGTCCGACATAAGCTATACTGAAATGAGCGACATCGAGGTAGTTTGTTCTATCAGAATTACATAAAATTGTTTCTCCGCCTTGAAGGGTTATTTTGATGGGTGATCAAGAAGACATGTTCAGAATCGCTATTCCTATACCGGTGTCCAATAGTGATTTATCATCTCGGCATTGCTATTTTGACAATTGTGTTTGACAACGTTTTATCAAATGTGGAATTTGAACAGTCATGCAATCCAACAGTCATAGCGGGAAAGTTCAAATCTGGTATAAATTGTATGATAAACGGGTAGAGAAAGAGAGAGAGGGGGGGGGAGAATTGGGGATCTGCAATGTAATTCTATAACTGTTTTTCAAATTTAAAATCATTGGCACCAAAATTTGGAAGCTTATTTTTTGTAATTTACCCTGTTTCTGAAACTTACTCCATTTTTTGTACTTATATGTTGTTGTGTGGATACAAAATGTTTGGGTTAGCATTTTTCTATTAAGAGTAGCGTAATATCCTCCATTTGCCGATAATTTAAATTATGAACTAATAATTTTTGCGGATTTTCACGAGGTTACCTGGCTAGCTAGGATAACTAGGGTTCTAATAGAAATTTAACAGTCTCTCCCTGATCCGTTTGTCAGAATAGCTTGAAACTTGGTGGGAGGACCCAAGAAGGGTTAGAGGATAGAAGTAGAATCAAAGAGAGGCATCAGTCCAATTAAGCTATAGTTGTAATTATGTGTTGCTGATTTGATGAGCATATAAGCTTCAGTTTTGTTGCAATTTGACTATTAATTTGGTAGCAGAGAGTCCCAGTAAGGGTATTTTGTGTTTTGATTTTTTTAGGTCTGAAGGGAAGGGGTTTTGTTATTGCATGAATTGGCATCAGAGAAAGGGAGTAGATTCTTTGAAAGGAGATACTGAAAGTTTGAGAGAGGAGTCAGTAAGTGATTATAGACAAGATGCCTCCTAAGAATGTTGGTACTGCCAAAGAGTTGCAGAAGTTCAGAGAGAATAATGCAAGGTTGCAAGAGTCCTACAATGTTTTGTTGGTGAGGCTTGAAGCCTTAGAGTCTAATCAAAGAAGGAATGTTGATTTGGGAGATGTGAGTGAAGAGGAAGAAGAAGAAGAGTTCCACGAAGTAGGAGGAGAAGAGCAATTGGACCCTGAGGAACAGAGGACAGTTAGACTTCTAAAAGAAGTTCAAGGTGATAAACATAAGGTGAAAGTTGAATTTCCTATGTATGAAGGTAATTTGGATGAAGAAGAGCTTCTAGATTAGATTGCAGTTATGGACAATCACTTTGAATGTGATGATGTTCCTGATGAGCAACAGGTGAAGATATCAAAGACAAAGCTGAAAGGACATGCATTATTATGATGGGACTATGAACAAGATGAAAGGAGGAAGAGAGGTAAGGAAAAAATAGTTTCTTGGGACAGGATGGTTGCTAAACTTAAGGGTAAGTTTCTTCCTAAAGACTATAAAGTTCAATTGTATAAGGAACTCCAAGGTTTGAAACAAAAAGAGTTAGATGTCAAAACTTATACTGATGAATTTTACAAGTTGAGCATAAGACTAGGTAGGATGGAAAATAAGGTTGAAAAGGTTTCTAGATATCTTGGTGGACTTAGATTTAACATTCAAGATGAACTAGTTGTGGCAAATCCAAGGACGGTATAGGAATGTTTTCAATTGGCAATTAGAGTGGAAGAAAAGATCAAGAGGAGACAAGATAAGTCAAGTAGGGGCAGAGGCAACATCCTTAGGGGTAGAGGAACATTTTATATTCAAGACAATCAAATGAAATCCAAGAAGATGCAAACAAGAGTTAATAGCAAGATACAAATTTCAGAGGTAGAGGTACAAGAGGCAGATTTGGTGGAGGTAGGAGTTCCAATATATTTTCAGGTAGGTGCTATAATTGTTAAGAGTTTGGACACCCAGCATTCAAGTGTCCTGAGAGACAAGGATATACATCAAGTGGTGGTGAAAGAAGGGGTGAAAAGAGAGTCTAATTGTGCAAGGAGATGAAGGGGAAAGTGCCAGCCCTCCAAATTATGCTGCTACTCCAGAAGGAGGTGAATAATTGATGCTGAGATGAACACTTTTGAAGGAATCTAAGGAGAAGGAGATGACTCAAATAAGGATCTTGTCCAGGACCTCATGCAAATGTAAAGGTAAAGTATGAAAGGTAGTAATAGATTCAGATTCCACTAACAATATGGTGTCTAGAGAGATGGTACATAAACTAAAACTAGAAAGAATTCCTCATGAAGAACCATATAAAGCATCTTGGGTAAATGATAATTAGTTACTTTTGGTAAATGAACAAGCCTATGCTGAGTTTCAGATTGGAGGATACAAAGATAGGGTACTTTGTGATATTTTACCCATGTATTGTTGCCATCTACTTCTTGGAAGGCTATGTCAATTTGATAGGAAAACACTTTATGATGGTAGAAGGAATACCTACACCTTTGAGAAGGATGCAAAAACTTTTGTATTAACCCCATTGCAAGAGACTAAAGAAGAAAGAGGCAAGGGAGCAAAAACCATCTTGGTTGGCAAGAAGGAGTTGGTAAAAGTAAGTGAAGATGAGTCAAGAAAAGTTGCAGTCACTCCTATGTTTGGAGATACCAAATCAGAAGGTTTGCAGACTATTTTAGTTAGGGATGATAGAGGCAAGGTGTTGATACCTAAAATATACCAAATAAAGGACAAGGATTAGGTGTATGTGCAGCCACAAGGTGGGTGGAAGGAGGATAAAGCAATCCTAGTTGGGACTCTAATTTGTCCTATAGTGGAAAAAGAAGCTGATAAGCAATCATGTTCTGCAATGACAGAGCATTTTGGGTCTAATAAACATGATGGATCAAGGGTTCCAGTGACAGAGAACCTAAGGCATAAAGGACAAGTGATTGGACAAGGAGCTGGGAGTGTTTGGCAAGAATCAAAGGATAGTTATGGCAAGCATGAAGCAGCTATGATGGAGAAACTAGTTAAAGGCACTCAAGAAGGGATGACACCTCGAAAGGTTAGAGATGGAAAAGGACAATCTCGTTTCCAAGGGACTTGGAAAATTTTCAAGGTCGAGTGTTTGGTGCAGGAGCACCTAAGGTCTAGTCAATTTGTCAATTTGGTGTTTTGAGTCTTAGGAGTTAGGGTTAGGTCTATTTTGATTCAATAAGGTGTTGGCTTGATGATGATTGTAATGTATTCATCACTTGTTGTCATTGATGAAACACTCTCACACACATATATGATTGCATTGACTACCGGTGTAATTTCAATTGGTTTACACTACCAACTAGTATGTTTAAGGTCTATCTCTAACCGGTACTTTGTGTCAACTGGTATGCGCATAAGAGATAACCTATGACTACACTAAGTCGGCATCAAAATGAAAATGAAATCAAGAAGAAAGATTCCAGGACAATGGTTCACTAGTTTTATTCCAACCGGTATTGACTGTTCTAACCGGTATCCAATTTTGTAATGAGTTACATGCACCGTTTTCTTAGTGGTCATTTTTGTGATGAGTTACCTACACCGCTTCCTTAGCGGTCATTTTTGTGATGAGTTATGTTTACTTGTCTAGATACACTGCACCTAGGAAATTATGTTGTGATTTCCTTAGGCCGACATAAGATTTGTATGTCTATTTAAAAGACATCTTAGTGAATCAATTTTTTTTGGTAACTGATAACAGATAGAGAGTTGTTATGTGAAAACTGAGAAAAATCTTTTGTTGAAGAGCGATAAGTGTTAAGATGAATAGCAGTGTTGAATGTACTTAGAAGGATCTGATCAAGCAAGTTTTGTGCTACTCTCTAACAAATCAAACCATTCTTGTTGTTATCTAACCATTAGAACAAAATCAAATCCCTTGATCGGGTAAGCTCTAACAAGCTTCATTGTACAAATCCTCTAACAAGGTGATCCATTAGTTTGGATTCTCAAATCCTCTAGCGAGGTTACTCCTAACAGGGTGGTACTCTTAACAAGTTATAAGCTTCTAATCAATCTTGGGATCTCTAACAAGATTCACTCCTAGCAGAGCTTTTTGTAAGACCTTAACTGGTCAGTTATCTATTGCTGCAGATAGTTAACTTGTGAGTTTTATCTCACCATGGTTTTTACCTATTTGGGTTTTCCGCGTATAAACACTTGTGTTATGGTGGATGTTATACTTTATGTGGATGTTGTTATTTCATTTTGGGTAGCATGTATTTTGTTAAAATTCTTAGTTAAGTTCATCTATCGGTTAGTGTTTAAAGTTGTTCTTGTTTTGGTGTCACCGATTCACCCCCCCCCCCCCTCCTCTTAGTGCTTTTCAAGACCATCAATTGGTATCAGAGCCTAACTTCTTTGAATCCTAACCGCTTAGAAGGGAATGTGGAAACTACCATGGGGGACAAAAGCTACTTCGAGATGCTTAGAGAGCTAGAAGCTAGTAGAAATGAAGTTGAATCCCTTAGGGGAAAACTGAAAGCTTCTCAAGTCAAGAGGAGAGAGCTATCTGAAAAAATGTTAGAAATATCTGACAATAGTTCTTTAGAAGAAGCTAATATTGATGCTTTAGCAGAAGAAGTTGAAAAGTTACAGGGTGATAAACTGAATCTAAGGAGAGAGCTAGAAGGTCTCACTATCTGCATGAGTCGGGAACTGGAAGCTAGAAGAGTTGGTGAAGATCTTATCAAGGAAAGAGATCAAAAGATTTTAAAGATCAAACGGGAAAGAGACACTATGCATGAGGACTTAATTGCTGAAAAAGAAGAAAAGGGGAACCTAAAGCTAGACCTTGAGTTGGCATCATCTCTAAAAGAGAATCTGTCTAAGCATAATGAAGATCTTGTCAAAAAGCTTACTGAAGCCAATGAGAAATTGGAGAAGTTCGTCAAAATTTCTATAATGTTGGAAGAACAAATTCAATCACAGAGAATGAAGGGTGATATCTCTGGACTTGGTTTTCATACAACTAAAAAAGGTGAATCCTCTGGTACAAAGAGAAACTATCCAAAGAACAAAACTACTTCTAAAGTCAATAAGACTACTGGTAAGAAGGGTTTTAAACCTATCTGCTTTGTTTGCCATAAGCCTAGTCATACTGCAAATGTCTGTAGAGACAAACCTAACGGAAATGCAAATTACAATACTAATGTTAGGTATGTGTCTAGAAAGTTTGAAGGTCATTGCTACACTTGTGGAATGTATGGGCATAGACACATTGAGTACAGATATGGTGCAAACAATCCTGTACCACACATGCATCCTAGACCAAATGGTGACCAAACAGGGAACTTTGATAGCCGGGCGAATAGGAACTGGCAAAGATCCTATGACAACCGGTTTAGTCCATTCGAAATGGAAAAGGTAACAAATGTCTTTTGTACCTTTTGCAATAAATTTGGTCATGTGGCAATGAACTGCAAAAGAAGAACAGGAAGAGGAAATGCAGGACCTTGGAGATCATCTGGTATGGTATGCTATCACTGCAACAAACCAGGGCACTTAGCAAAGTTCTGCAGAGAAAGAAACGACAAATCGGTCAACTCTTTCAAGGATCAGAAAGGCAAGCAAAAAGTTGATATCAAGGAAACAAGAGAGGATATGAATCGAATCTGGAAAGAGAAAAGTGAAGTCTCGCCTAGAGTATAAATTGTTCCTTCACCCAGTGAAGAGAATCCAGCACCGGTGACTTAAGCCTGTCTAACACGGCTAAGGGGAGCGTAACGGTAAAACATTTTCGGACCCCTTTTGTAAAATGAGCGGGAAAGAATTTTTGAATTTTAGTGACTTTTTGTTGATGTGTTGGGTATGTGCAAGATCATGGGGGGCCAAAAAGTGGCAATGGCAAAAAAAAAAAGCATTTTAAACCTTTCCAAACACGCCAAAATCCGCTTTGACTTTTTGTTTGGGTTGGCCAAAATTTGAATTTGGTTTGGTAATACCAAACCAAATCGAATATCCGTTAATATTAGATAGATATCCGATTTCTCATGTCACTATTGTGCTATCACTGTTGTGATGTCATACTTTTTTCAAATCAGATATCCAATTTTTTCTCAACATAAAAAACATAGTTTAGTAAAATGGGCATAACGTTTGTGTTTCTTATCAAAATTTTGATTTTTTATAGGCATTGGAAAGTTAATTCAGAGACCTATCAAATGGATGAGGTAGTTTAATTATATTATAGAACAAAAATTAATTATAATCATTTGAAGTTAGTCCTTCAATTTTAAAACTTTAAATACTCACAAATTTTGCATACAAAGTCTCATTTTTTTCCTATCACCTGCTTTATCTATCACTTGTCTATGTATACTTATATAATATATTTTATCTATCTCTTTGTTCTCTACTTATGTCACTTATTTTCTCATCCCATCCAGATAAAAAAATCCCAAGTTACATGCATCTCTGCATATATCTCCATCTTTCTATTCCTATCTCTCCCTCTCCCAGTCCATCATTGTCACTCCTTATTTCTATATTTATCTCTAATAATCTCTCTTCTCTCTATTTATCTCCCTCCTCTACCTTATCCTACCTATACTTATGTATTAATTGTCTCTATCACCTCCTTTCTGTCCCTATCTTGTCCCCTCTATCTCTATATCCCTATAGATCTATCTTCATGTATATTTATATCTCATTATCTCTAAATCTCACTTATTCACCCCATCTCTCCCTCCATTTGTCTTACTCTCTCTATCACTTTCTATCCATATCTATCTCTATCTCCATCTTCACATCTCCATATTTTTCCCTATCAATCTCTCTTTTTATATGTTCCTCTCTCTTTATATATCTTCCTCTATACATGATTAATCTACTTCTCTGTCTCTTCCTCTATCGCCCTCTTGAAGCATCTTTCCCTTTCTCTACCTTTATCTCTTTATTTGCTTCATCTTTATATATCTTTGGCTCTCTCCCCACATCCTTCTCTATAGTGCCTTTATATATCTCTATATCTTCCTCTTTCTCTCTCTCCCTCTCTATATATCCCTATCTATAATCTCTATTTCTCTTTCTCACTCTCATGCACTATCTATATCTATCGATATTTCTCTTCCTTTATATCTCTCTATCTCTTCCTTTTTTAATCTCTCTCTTTACCCATCTCTATCCTTTTTTCTCCATCTCTTCATATATTTATGTTTGTCTTTACCTCTCTCTTTATCTATATCTATTCATCTCCCTCTCCCTTTATCTTCATTTTTTATCTCTATCGTCTTCTCTCCTTTTTAATATCTAGATATGTCTACCTCTTTCTATCCATCCTTGTCCTTTAGTTTTTCTCCCTCTCACTTCATACTCCTTAATATCTATATCTCTATTTATGTCCTTGTCCTTTAGTTCTTTTCCCTCTCTTTAGTTCTTCATCTCTCTTCACCCTTATATCTCTAATTATTTGAAACTTAGTATATATGGTCTCCTAATGGGTTATATCATGTCCTAAGGGGTCATAGTACATCATATGACCCCTTAGGACACAATATGACCCCTAACGACACCATATTGTCTCCTAAGGGGTCATAAAACACCATAAGACCCCTTAAGACACAATAAGACCCGTAATGACACCATATGGTGTCCTAAGGGGTTCTAAGACACCAAGTGACCCCTTAGGACACCATAGGACCCCTAATGACACAATGTGGCATCCAAAAGGGTCATATGGTGTCCTAAGGGGTCATAGGACACCATATGACCCCTTAGGACACCATACGACCCATAACACCATATAGTGTCCCAAGGGGTCATATGGTGTCCTAAGGGGTCATAGAACACCATATGACCCATTAGGACACAATACGACCCATGACGACACCTAAGGGGCCATATAGTGTCCTAAGGGGTCATAAGACACCATATGACACCTTAGAACACCATACGACACCTTACGATACCATATGGTGTCCTAAGGGGTCATATCGTATCCTAAGGGATCATATAACACCATATGACCCCTTATAACACAAGAAGACCCATAACAACATGATATGGTGTCCTAAGGGGTCATATGGTGTCAAGAGACACCATATGACCCCTTAGGACACAATATGACTCCTAACGATACCTAAGGGGTCATATGGTGTCCTAAGAGGTTATATGATGTCCTAGGAACCTTTAGGACACAATATGACCTAAGGGGTCATATAATATCCTAAGGGGTCATATAATGTCCTAAGGGATCATATAATGTCCAAAGGGGTCATATGGTGTCCTAAGGGGTTATAGAACACCATATGACCCCTTAGGACACCATAAGACCCATAACGACACCATATGATGTCCTAAGGGGTCATATGGTGTCCTAAAGGGTCATGGGACACCATATGACCTCTTAGGACATAGTATGAGCCCTAACAAAACCTAATGGATCATATGGTGTCTAAGGGGTCATACAATGTCTTGTGACCTCTTAGGACACAATATAACCCCTTAGCACACCATACAACCCCCAACAACATCATATGACCCGTTCGGACACAACATGACCCCCAACAATACCTAAGGGTTCATATGGTGTCCTAAGGGGTCATAGGATACCATATGACCCCTTAACACACCATACGACCCCTAATGACACCATATGGTGTCCTAAAGGCTCATAGAACACCATATGACCCCTTAGGACACCATAAGACTTATAACAACATCATATGGTGTCCTAAGGTGTCATATGGTGTACTAAAGGTTCATGAGACACCATATGACCCTTTAGGACACCATATTCTCTCTCACATTATTTCTTTCCCTCAATTACCCTTGATCACCTCTCTCCTCCTATGGGTTTATAGATACTTCCCTCTCCCCCTCTACCCACCCCCTAATTACTCTCTATGTCTCTCTTCACCTCTATCCCCATCTCTCTTCTCTCTTTGTTTATACTTTCCCCTCTCCCTTCTCCCCCTCTCCTCCTACCCCCTAATAATCTCAAACTCTCCCTCTCATTCTCTCTTCACCCCAATCACCCCCTCCCTCTCTCTCTTCACCTTCCACCTAATTACCTATAGCTCTCTCTCTCTCTCTCACTCTCTCTTCCCCCAAATTAATCTCTCCTTCTCACCTCTCTCCCCCTCTCCTTTTTTTGATAGTTCCCTACGCCTCTCCTTGTCCCCTCTGAATTTTGTTGCTAGAGATGAGAAGGAAATACAGAGAGACTAGTATAGATCTTAGGGAAGAGAGAGTGACATAGAGGAGGAAATTATGAAGAGGTAGAAATATAAGCACCTTGTAGATCTTGATAGATTTAATGAGGTATTCATTGATAGTTAGAGATATAGGTCTAGAGAGAGATGTATAAATATGGACAAAAGAGAGGGAGGAAGAAACAAATAGGTGGAGAAAGGAACAAACATAGATAACATGGTTTATCAAAATTTATCGAACTCAAAAAAACTCATAAATTTTCTATTATTAATTAATTACTTATTTAGTTTATTTTGAGATGATTGTTACAAAAATTCATGCAATAGGGAAATCATATGAAAAAGCCATGAGTTTTTTATGTTTTAAAAATGAAGGATAAATTTAAATGAATTATAATTATTTTTTAAAACAAATAATTGAAAATATACCTATTCCATATCATAGAGCTCTTAATTACCTTTCCAACGCCTGTAAAAAATCAAAATTTTGCCCAATTTACTAAAAATATATTTTTTTATTTTTTCAAAAATCGGAACATAAATTTTTCCCTCCATATTTGGGTTCGGTTTGCTTTGGGATTTGGCTTGGAAGTGACAAGCCTGGAAAGTCAACTGAAAAAATGTGTTTTTTAGTATTCCTTGATTTTCCAGACTTTACACTGGTGGCTGGCGACTTTTTTTATAGCCAAAATTGATAAAATGAAAAGGGTTTTTTAAGGACGTTCTCAGCTTTCCAAAAATATAAGGCTTGTCTTATTTTGACTTTAATAAATAATTATTATTTATTTTCTAATTGAATTCTTACAAAAGTCTTGATTGATAGACTGATTGAAAAATACTCATAACTGTCAAACTGCATACCATTTTTTGAATCTAAAATATGCGTCACATCCCATGCTTTGTCTACTATAGGGAAAAAAAAAATTAAAATGAATTTCATAAGGTTTTGACCAAGTTAAGGTGGTCAGACGTAGGAGTTTCTGAATTTATGAAAAGTTGTAGTAAAAAATTCATAAATAATTGTTTACTTTATAAAAAATTATAAAAAAATATGTGTCACATCCGTACATGAGTCTAATACTTATATTATAAATCTTATAAAAAAATATTATGATTTGATTGTGATTAGGGTGGTCAGACATACACCTACTTCTTATCTTTTTCTTGAAATTTTTGTACCACTGCATTGAAATTTGAAATTTTCATCAAATAGGATTTTTTTTTTCAAAAAACAACTAGTAGCTTACAAACTACATTCAATTTTCTATAGATTTTCTTCTTACATATTTTAAAAATAATGTTCATAACTTATTCAATTTTTCATGTCAAGTTGCATAACTCTGATTTTTTTTAATTTCATTGCCACTTAAGTGCCTGTTTTGGCACACCATGATCTTGCACATACCCTGTTACCAACCGGTATTTCACTTAAGCGGTGAAATTAGGGTTTGTAACCTAAAAATGTGAGCATTTATTGTGGTTGGTAAAAAGGAGAAAAACAAGTTTTACCTTATCATTTTTACCCTAACTCTTTCAAAAAAGGAAAATTGAAGCGATTGCAGAGTAGAACAAGATTGTCTTGGTGTAAATTGGTGAATTGCTTTGTGATTAGAGAAATCAAGTTGAATCAAAAGCTACAGAGAAGCAAACGGGTGTGCATTTGAACAGTTCAACCAGGAAACGGAGTGACGTGCAAGATACAAGGTATTTCTTTGTATACTGCTTCGAAATTTGTTTATCTAGAATGGCATCTACTTCTAAGTCTGTAGAGAGGTTGATGATCACTGCTAAGCCTGAGGAAACTCTAAAGGCAGATGAAATTATGCCTTATAATGCATTGTCGTAAGTCCCGAGCGGTGTCGTGGTCAAAGGTGACTTGTCCAGTTATATAGATTGCAAATTTAAAGATTTAGGAACTCTTCACATCTATACTCAGCTGAAATCACTTTGTGATAAGAATGGAAAAATAGAAGCAAAATATGCTAGGGCTTTTGAAAAAGGGTTTCATAATGCCCCCTACTTTCTTGAAGATTTTGAGGATGATCACATAAGAATAATTTTGAGTCGAGTCCACGGAGAGAATATGTATCTGGAGAGGACTCACACAATAACTAAGGAGGCTATTAGGGTTGTAATGGGTTATTTCTCAACTGGTGAAATTTCTATGTTGAGGAGAATTTCAAAAGATACTATCAACAAGTTAACCGGTTCTACATCTAATGGGTGTGCTTTTTCTATCAACAATTTTAGAGACCCTGCGGTGAAACTTGCAACAATGGTGATAGGCTGCCGGGTATTTTACTCCAGTAGACTTAACAATGTTCCATCTGCAGCAATTCATACAGCACATAGAATGATTGTTGATAATGCAGATTATGATATTTGTGAAGCTATCAGAGTCCAATTATTTCAAAATTTGAAATCCATTAAGAAGGACAATTCATAGAAGCTCAAATATGGTCAACTGTTAGCCGGATTATTTTTCTATTTTCAGAACTTTCTACCGGGCATAGGTGACATTGAATGGCCCAAAGAACAACCGGTCAATGCACAAATCAAGAACAGCATTAAGATTGTGAAGAATACTTTTTCAGCTGTCGTGAACATGTACTTTAATGAATTCCAGAAGAAGATGACCTTGAGAATGAGGTTACCTAAAGATGTGGTAAAACACTTTGAAAAATACATATTCTTCACGGTTACCACTAACTTTTGCTTGATGCAAGCAATTGAACCTAGAGAGGAAGAGATGGAAGATATGAGCTACGAGGTTAATCATGACTTAGTGGTTGGCTATGCTAATACTCTGTTAGCATCGCCTAAAGATAAAAAGAAGGCAAGATTGGACATTGTGGCAGTCCAAGTTGCACCAACTGAAACCGATACTCCACCTGTAGCTAAAGTGAAAGGAAAGCAAAAGAAGTCTGATGAAAAATCTCCTATGAAAAAGACCACAAGGGTGACTCGGGGTGTCCTAACCAAGAAGGAACCAACACCTAAAGTATGTGTAAAGAAGGAGAGTGCACCAAAGAAGAGAAATCGGAAATTGATTTTGCAACCAGAGTCTGAGGGTACAAATTCTGAAGAAGAACCAAAGAATGAAAAAGCAACCGGCAGAACACCCAAGAAGATAAAGATAGTGTCAAAGACAACTACACCCATTGATATTGCTACCTACAAACCTGACACTATTTTTGAAAGAAAAATGAAGTCATTAGGGAGGAACAAGTTTGATAATGTCAAAGAACATTTTGATCCTTTTACTGAAGATGAGCAGAAGCAAGTAATCCAATAGGTAGTAACTTTTTTGAGTCACTACAATATATTTCCACATGATTTGGAGAAAGATATTTCAGTCTCTTTGTATAATACTTTGTTAGATAAATGGAAAGAAGCCATTCAATTAGAAAAGAAGATTATGGATGAAATATTTGTGTAATATTTTCCCACATTATCATCAGATGGAATTAGTGCTTTAGTGGAGCAATACAAAGTATATTTTGATTTTAAAGTGAGAAGATTGAAGCTTCTTAATGCAAAAAGGTTACTTGTTGAGTCTGAGACACATCAACTAGCCTGTTTAATCAAAAAGAGGGAAGAAGTCATCCACTCTAGCAATCAAGATAATACTACAGAAGATGTTTCTCTACCAGAAATGGATGCAGAGGAAATTGTTCAAGCTGATATAGTCTATCCACTCAAGAAGAAGGATGATTCCATTATTCTTGTTGATGAAGATATTCAGGACACAGTAGACCTATCTGGAGACATCACTGCACCAGATATGGATCCTCCTACAATCACAGAAGTACAGGTTACATCAGGTGATCAACCGAGTAATCAACTAAAAGTAGTCAATGAACTGACAACTTAACAACTGGAGAAACCCCAATCTCCACCAGTCATTGAGATTACTCAAAAGGCATCTACTAAGGAAGCTATTACTCAGCAAATGGAAAATACAATAGAGAAAAACATAGAAAGAGTCATCATTAAGAGTATACCCCCTGAACCGACAAAGCAAGAACTACTTGATGATGATGATGAAGACTCTTTAAGTATTTTAGGACCTATTGACATGAATACCTTGAGTGCATCAGAAATGATGAAATAAACACTTGTGTTATGGTGGATGTTCTACTTTATGTGGATGTTGTTATTTCATTTTGGATAGCATGTATTTTGTTCAAATTCTTAGTTAAGTTCATCTACCAGTTAGTGTTTAAAGTTGTTCTTGTTTTGGTGTCACTGATTCACCCCCCCCACCTCTCAGTGCTTTTCAAGACCATCATAAGGTCTGTTGAGACCATTTGTAACATTATTTCATATTTTTAGGTCTGTTTGTCAAAATTGGAGTCATGATTTTCAAATTTGTAAAGTTGCTCAAAAAGTTGTCATTTCTATCATCGGGATAAGTTATATCGATAAGATGTCACTGGGATAAAAAGATGCCATTAGTGTTATCGGGATAGATTAAACCGATAGGGTATCATTGTGGTTATTGGGATAGTTTATACTATCAGATTTGCAAAATTATGTTCAACCGATTTTGAATGGCTATTCCGATAAGGTATCAATATTGGCATCGGGATAGAACTTGACCCGATAAAGCATCATGGTGGCAAAAATTTATCATCAGAATAGTTAATCCGATAAGGTTGTCTTTAGGATAGTTTACACTATCGGGATTATAAAATATTGTTCAGTCAACTTCGATGGGTTATACTGATAGACCTTCAAATGTCTTGTTCGGCATAAGCTATACCAAAATGAGCGACATCGGGGTAGTTTGTTCTATCGGAATCACATGAAATTGTTGCTCTGCCTTGAACGATTATTTTGATGGATGATCAAGAAGACATGTTAGGAATTGATATTCTGATAATGGTGTCTGACAATGATTTATCAGCTCAACATTTCTATTCTAACACTTGTGTTCAACAGTGATTTATCAAATGTAAAATTTGAACAATCATGCAGTCCAACAGTCACGGCGGGAAAGTTCAAATTTGGTATAAATTGTATGAGAAATGGGTAGAGAAAGAGAGAGAGGGGAGGGGAGAACTGGGGATTCTGCAATGTAATTTTGTAACTGTTTTTCAAATTTGAAATCATTGGCACCAAAATTTGGAAGCTTATTTTCTATAATTCACCCTGTTTCTGCAACTTACTCTATTTTTTGTACTTATATGTTGTCGTGTTGATACAAATTGTTTGGGTGAGCATCTGTGGATTAAGAGTAGCGTAATATCCTCCATTTTCCAATGATTTAAATTCTGAACTAATATTTTTTGCAGATTTTTATGGGGTTACTTAGCTAGCAAGGATAACTAGGGTTCTAACAGAAATCTGACACTCTCCCTGATTCATTTGTCAAAACACCTTGAAACTTGGTGTGAGGACCCAAGAGGCGTTAGAGGATAGAATTAGCATCAAAGAGAGGCATCAATCCAATTAGGTTATAGTTGTAATTATGTGTTGTTGATTTGATGAGCTTATAAGCTTAAGTTTTGTTGCAATTTGACTGTTAATTTGGTAGCAGAGAGTCTCAGTAAGGGTATTCTATGTTTTGAATTTTGTAGAGCTGAAGGGAAGGGGTTTTTGTATTGCATTAGAGAGTTTGATTGATCGGATTTAACTATGAGAAAGCCAGCGAAGCCAACATCTAGTTTGGTTTGAATTATCAGTTAGACTGACTCCCCCAAGAGTCGATTAGCATTGTGATAGAAATTAGTTTCTATTCATTGTGGTTGCAAAAAATTGTGTTCTATTACCTGTCATTGTGTGAGTTTGAATTTCATCCTTAGAATATTACCTGTAATAAGTTAGTTTCACAAAATACAATAGAAATGCATGCAGGAAATCCAAAATCCACCAATGAAACTACATGAAATACATATTAAAATAAAACATTATTTCACCTTCATGATTTATGTCTCATTGTGTCCTAACTCCATTGTTCCTAGTTGCAGATGGTGTGCTCTTAGACAATGCACTGTTGGCTTCCAAGATGGCATATAAAGAATGGACTAATAACTTGTAGTTAATTGATACTATGATATGCAAATGCTACATGATTATGCTAAAATGATATATGATAATTGCTATTGCTATTTGCTATTTGCTTCAAAAACTCATGGATGCATAAGGTTAGCTTGAAAAATGCACTTGAAGTCTCTTGAAGTCTAACTCTCTCTCAACTAAAGCTCTTGATTTTATAGACTTTGAGAGGATAAGATGATGTGGCTCAGATCAATGGTCTTGATCAGATCTGTAGATTTGAATGACTGTGAGCAAAGGTAAAGGTTGAGAGAAAGGGGGAAGGAGAAGACAAGTGTCACTCATCTCACCTTGACTCGGTTGCTGACTGAGGGAATCTAGGGATGGTTGGAGGAAATTTAGGCATGGTAGGACAAGTGGACTCAAGTCCTTCCCAAGATGTAGGGGGTGTTGGAGAGAATATAGGAAATGGTTATGAAATATGTGTACGTACACAATTTCATTAATTTTGGAGGTTGAAGATAAATCGTGAATTAATATTTAAGAAATATTAATTTCCTTAGCCACATGTTTGATGAGTTGGCAAAGGGAAGATGAAGTGGAGATGGAAGGGTGAGTTGGATAAGAAAGATTAAATAATTTAGGAATTATTTAATATTTTAGACTATAGGATAGGAGAATAATATTAAATATTGGATATTTAATTTTTTGGAGAAGATAATTAAATATTAGATATTTAATTAACTTGATTAGAAGGAATAATTAAATATTAGATATTTAATTAATTAGAGGAATAAGATAATTAAATATTAGATATTTAATTAACTTGGAAGAATAGGATAATGAATTAATTAATAAAATATTAATTAATAGAAAGATATGAAAATGAATTAAATTAATTAATCTTTTCGAATTAACTATTTAATATAAGAATAAATATTAAAGAAATATAAAATATTTATTTAATTCCTCATAGCCAATTTTAGGTGTATACAGTCATAATTGGAACAGATTGTTGAAGACATTGTTTTCATGTTCCATTCCTAAACTTCTTGTCATTAATTCCCCTGTCAATTTCTTATAATTTTTTGTGTTTTTGTTTATTGTTTTGGTGATCGGCAAGGCATGCTTTCATAGTGGTATCAGACCCTAAAAGATATTGGGCTTGAATTGTGCTTACAAAATGCCTACAAGGAGAATGGGTGGAGGTGAAGCCCGAGGAAGAGGCAAAAGGGTTCTTGGTGAAGGGATTCAAGAAATTTTGTAGCATTTGATGGCTTGAATGGATGACATGTTAAGGGCACAAAGAAGGGGAACCCATAAAGATGATGTACGTGAGAAGGAAGAGGAAGAACAACAATAAGAAGGGACTGAGGAAGCACATGAATAATCTGAAAGGTTTGAGCAGAGATTGTTGAGGATCTAGTATTGATTGTTGGTTCCAAACCCAAGATAGAGGTTCCTACATATATAAGAATCCTGAATGGTGAAGATTTAATTGACTAGATCAATGATTTGGATAAGTACTTCAAGTACGAAGGAGTAGAAGAGGAAAGGAGATTTAAATTTTCCTACACTAGATTGAAGGGCCATGCTGCTATGTGGTGGGACTTTGTCCAATCTAAGAGAAGAAGGAATAATAAAGAGAAGATTCTTTCATGGGATCAAATAGTTCCAAAACTGAAGGCCAAGTTTCTACCTAGAGACTATCAAGCAAACCTTTTTCAAAGATTGCAGAATTTGAAGTAGAAGGACATGACAGTCAAATATTAAAATAAATAATTTTATAAGTTGGTGATTTGGTCTAGTCATAGTTAGGAAGATATGGAGAAAATAGCCTGATATATGAATGGCATGAAGTATATCTTACAAGATGAATTAAGTCTTGTGTCCCCTAGAAGCCTTGAAGAGGCTTATCAACTTAGCTTAAAGGCAGAGGAGAAACTACAGTGAAAACAAATTCAGCAAGAGAAGAAGAGAGGAAGATGTTTTAGAGGAACGGGACAACAATATAGTAGAGTACAATAACACCATCAATGTCAAGAGGCTGGAAGTAGTAGTGGGATAGCCAACAGTAATAGAGGAGGCTATCAAAATAAAGGAGGGAGATCCTATGGGAGAGGAGGCTCACAAGGTAGAGGATTCATTGGAAAATGTTTCAAGTGCAACCAAGTTGGGCACATGAGTTGGGAATGCTCTGAGCCTTCTCAATGAGGGCATATGAAGTTTGAAAGGAGAAATCAAATTGTCCATGATGACCATTAAAGTGTGGGGTCACCTGTTCACCATAAAGAGGAACTGGAATTATTAGAGTCATTATTGTTGAAGAGAGTATTATTGAAGACCCAAAAAGAAAGTCAAGATCCTATTCAAAGGAGGGCCTTATTCAAAACCAAATGTAAGTCTAAAGGTAAATATTGTAGAATGATTATTGATAATGGTAGTATAGATAACATTGTTATAGCGGAGATGGTAAATAACTTAGACCTTAAAAGAATCAAGAATCCATCACTATATAAGGTGTCATGGTTGCAAAAATGACATCAATTGTTGGTAAATGAGAAGGCTTATGTTGATTTTCAGATTGGAAGTTATAAAGATAATGTGTTATGTGATGTAATGCCCATGGATGTTTGTCATGTATTGCTTGGAAGGCCATGGAAATTTAGCAAGAAAGTGGTGCATAATGGAAGGGAGACCACCTATACAATTAAGAAAGATGGAGTGAAACATACTTTGACACCCATGAAGGAACAAGAAGTGGGTGGTAGCAGTAGTAGTAGTAGTAAGGTAATGGTGATAAGAGGAAAGGAATTCATTTGTGAATTGACGAATAAAGAAGTAGGATTTGCTTTGCTTCTTAAGTTGAGGCATGTGTTTACCACTATTATTTGCCTCCAAAGGTGCAAGGTATTTTGAATGAACACTTGGATATTGTTGCATCTAAGTTGCACAGTGAGTTGCCACCTATCAGAAGCATTAGCCACCATATCGATTTGATTCTAGGAGCTAGTCTTCCTAATAAGGTATCCTATAGGTTGACACCTATAGAAAATGAGGAGATAAGGAAGCAATTGGAGGACCTTTTGAAGAAGGGATTGATAAGGAAAATCCTAAGTCCTTGTGTTATTCCTATAGTACTTGTATCAAATAAAGGAGGGAAATGGCGTATGTGCACCGATTCAAGGGCTATAAATAAAATCACCATAAGATATAGGTTTCCCATTCCTAGAATTGAAGACTTAATTGATTGTTTGAGTGGTTCTAAGTATTTTTTCTAAGATAGACTTGAAAATTGGCTACCACCAAATAAGAATCAGACCGAGTGATGAATTGAAAACAACCTTTAAGACTAGTGATGGTTTGTATGAATGACTGGTTATGCCTTTTGGATTTGTAATTCTATATTTGGATGTGTAGTATCATTAAATTGTGACCCTAGCAATTTTCGGCCACATTAGGGTCCTCATGCAAGCGAATCAAATCCCCTAGCCTGATCGAAGACTAGAGACTTGCTTAGTCCCTGAGACTGCATCTTTCTTGCCCTTTACACTACCTTAACCTATTGTTTGTTCTGAGATAAGGGCAAGATAGGGGTGTGGCGCCCCTATCCCTACCTTATTTTAGGGCCCCATCTTTCAAACTTTGCATTGGATATTGAATTTTGAGTAGGAAAACCTCCTTGATGCTGGTCTATGACAAAAAATCAGATCAATAACCCTAATTAACGAGTATATAAGTCGCATTCATCCTCTCATTTGCATAAGTTGCATAAGTGATAAGTTCGAATACATTAGATAACACATTCAAGCATTAAGCATTCTCAAGTCTCCCTTCAAGGCTAGGTGTTGCATTCAAGTCAAGGATTCAACAATTGAAGATGAGATCACCTTCAACATTCAACTTCATACAAACAATTCTATCAACATTTCTATCACAACCTCCCTTGAGGTCATTTACATTTTAGTCTTTCATTTACATTTACTTGCAAGTACTTTCTTTCATCATTTGGTTAATTCAAAAACCAGGGTTTGACCTAAAGGTAAACCCCCAATCCCAACCCCTTTTCCTCTCTTTTCTGTGTGTAGGTTGCAGGTGTGCAACTCTTCTTGCAAATTTGGACTCCATATGCAAAGGCAAAAGAACCCTTTTCGTTTCGCGGATTTTTCAGATGACCGTGTTCACTTTCAACACGGACCCAACGAATTTTCCTCAAATTCATAGGGTAGCTTCGTCTCGACATATTATAGCCAAATCCAGATGCACAGCTTCATCCCATACTTCTATTTCAAGTTATAATCAGTTCTTTGCTACTTTTACGCTTAACACATAATTCAATCACTTTCCATTCTAAAAGAGGGGTTAGCTTGTCATTTCCTTTTCAATTCATTTAGCATTCAATCTCTCTCCTAAGAGATTGGATCTAGTGAATTCCCCCCCTTCTTTTAAATGTAATTGTGGGAAAAGTGTTTGAAGGGAAATCCACAGCAAAACTTTCATCTCTCCTTGGAGGGAAGAAAAGCTTTCCTCTTGATCTCCTCATTCATTCATCATTTTCCCACCATTACATTTTGGTGAACCCGACGTCTTGCATGCTTTCCTTTGAAAATCATTGCATATTTTTCATTTACAAGTTTCATTTTTCTGCAGACTTAGTGGTTAATTCATTCAAAACCCTAGTTTTTCAAATTGAAATTGAACTTGTGTTTTGTAAAAATTGCTTGCTATTTTCTTAGATCTAAAAATTGCTTTGTTTGTCAAATTCAATTTTGTCTTGTTCAATTTGCAAATCAAATTCATAAAATTAAGAGGTTAATTATCAAAATCCTAATTTTCAAAAACCTTGAAATTGTGTAAAAAATAAATTTCCATTTAATTTTCAAATTTGTGACTATTTTCAAACTTGTCCTCTTTCCTAAAAATTCAAATTTTCAATTTCCCTCCTTTTTCAAAATTCAAAATTTCAAAAATTAATTGGTTAGGTCCTAAAACCCTAATTTTCAAATTTAATTGGATTTTGTGCAAATTTCAATTAATTTCAGTTTTTTAAACATTTTTCAAGGTGTCCTTATCCATTAGGTTTAACCTTTTTCAAATATGCAATTCAATTACTCATTTTTCTCAAAACCCTAATAGGGTCCTATTTTCACATTCAAATTTTAATTTCACCTATCTAGAGATCGTAAAATCCACCAATTTGGGGGGGTTAACTTTAAAATCATCGTAACTTTCATCCCTGAAAATTTTCAAAAAAGTTGGGAGGACTGTGTGCACTTTCAACAAGGTCCCCGACTTTTTTCTGAAAATTTCAGGAGACTGTTATGACTATATTTAATAGCATAAATCTAGAAAATTGGCTGATTTTGACGATTTTTTATCCCTCTAAAAACAAAAATACCTTCAAAATTTCAAATTTCAAGCAAATTTTTAAAATTAAGCGGTTAAGTATAATCTGCCATAATTTTCAAACTTCTGATTTTGTCAATTTTAAAATTAAGTGATACCCCATTGACCCTAATTTTAAAATTCCAATTTCCTTTCATGCATCATAAATTCATTTTTTGGGGAAATTGTTTCATTTTCTCCTTTCAACAAAGTTCAAAATGTTTAATCATTATTCTCATAAATTTTGCATTATTCAATTTCGCAAGCTTGGTTCCTCTAATTCATAATTCAAAATCAAAAATTCAAATTTTCCCTCTAGTGCATGAGTTTTACCACTATTAGTCCTACCTATACTATCCCCGTTAGACGAAGCATTAGAATTAAGGCCTCCCAAGGTTTAATTACCGAGGAGATGGAGCCTAATTTGGGTGACTTCGTTAATGAGTATCATGCTAATTCTTTCCATCCTAATCATGTCCCTATCTATCCAATTGATGAATCCCATGATGAAGAAGAAGCTTTGACTAGAGTTTCCATAGATCAACTTTCAAAATTGGACGATCAATTTGACAACTTTCAATAATGGATGTCCCAAGAGTACCCTAATAATGAAGCTCTTCCTTTAATTGAAGGCCTTAAATGCATGATTCAAAGTGATAAGAATGGAATTGATATATTGTAGGGAATTTCTCATATTGTTGATTCTAATGTCATGCCTATAAAGAGTTGTGCTGAAGCCCTAGGTTATTCACAACCTCCTACACAAATTAATTCTTCTATTCCTTTGACTACTCCTATGACTAGTTTTCCTATTTTTACCTCAAACATCATGGCTACTTCAACTCAAAATGTCATTCCTACAACAATTAGTCATGGGGGCAATCCTTCTTCTTCATTTAATCATCCATCTTTACCTATGTTTCAATAAGCATTCATATTATCCTTCAACCATTCAATGTGACACAAGGGGGCAATTCATTCAACAATTTTATTGCTCCTTTAAGTGTCCCTCTTCCTACTCAATCATCACCTATGCCTACTTATCACAATCTCCCACCACCTTATTCAAGGCCTTCTTTCAATAATATCATACCACCTTCTCAATCAACCATGTCTAATATCAATTCTTCTACCGAAACGACCATTAACAATATTGCTTAAACTGTTTCTTCATTACAACAACAAATTGCTTCCATGAGTCAAACCAAGTTTTGTGTGTCCACATTTGATGTCACGGTCCCACTTTCTCTTGATATTGTTAAATTTGTCCCACCCAAACATGATAAGGTCCCTCAATTAGAACTCTATAATGGAAAAGGTGATCCTCTAACGCATGTCAAAATATTTCAAACCTTGTGTACTAACTTTGCTTATGATCAAAGATTGCATGCAAAATTGTTTACAAGAACACTACAAGGTAAGGCTTTATAGTGGTATTGTTCTTTGCCTTCTTATTCTATTACTTCTTTTCAACAATTAGCAAATTTTTTCATTTAACAATTTCAAAACAACATTGCTCCTAAAATTACTTTGACTGATTTAATGCATTGCAAACAAGGTGTTAAAGAAAAAGTGACTGATTTCATTGGTAGATATAAGCATTTGTGTGCTCAAATTTCTTTTCATGTACCTGATAATGATATTCAAAGAATTTTTATTTTTAATTTGCAAAAAGATATTAGGGAGAAGCTCTTTTGCCTGAGTTTACTTCCTTTCCACAGTTGTGTGCAACACTCCACAATTATCAACTGGTTGTGATTCAAATGGAGCAATCTACTCCTATAGCTCCGAGTGATAAGGGGGAGAGTGTTCAACAACCGTTTGCGAAGTTCAAACCAACAAAAGGCTTCATCAAGTTCAATGATACAATCAACAACAACAATGTGAATGCTACAACAAGTGTGCCTCCTATTTCTAATTTTTTCAAAAGAGGAAGACAATTTACACATTGAAATGAATCTTTACATAGTATTATGTCTCTGTTGTTACAAAGAAATGTTATCAAACTTCCTCCTATAAAACCAGTTGATCCATCTAAGTTAGCATCCCCTTATTTTGATAATAAAATTCCTTTTATCAATTTCATTGTCAACCTGGTCATGATACTGAGAAATGTTTTGCATTAAAAAGTAAGATTCAAGATTTGATTGATAGTAATACTATATATGTGGCAGGTGTGAATGATAAGGGAAATAAATTAGTATCTCCTCCTAATCAAAATTAATATTTTTACTGATCTTTTTCCTTCCCATACCTCTAACGTGATATAGACTAAACATACCTCTTTCTCTCCTTCTGATGTTACTACCACATCTCTGAATTTTGTGAATATGGTAGAGAAAAAAGAGACACCTAAGGATCCTTGTATTATATTTTACCCTAGTGAGACCATTAAAGCACCTGATCGCCCTTTATACATAGTTGTGAAGGTTAAGCACATACCTTATCGTGGTTCTCTTGTTGGTCCCTCTTGCATGGTTAGTGGCATTACTTAGGAGTATCTTTTCACTTTACGATTGCATAAACCGATTTATGAAGACACTAATGTGGTTGCGAAGTTATTTGATGGATGCTCTTGTCCTACCATTGGTTCTATCACCCTTCATGTTGAAGTTCACACTAAATCTATGGATGTCAACTTTCTTATCATTCCTTCTTCCGAGCAATTCCATGTGAAGTTGGACTACCCTTGGCTATCTTCCATGAAGGATATTGCTTTTCCCATTTATAAGTGTTTAAAATTTTCCCACAATGGAGAAATCATAACCATTAACTATAGCTTATTTCGACCATCCAAAAGAAGCCCAGGTGTTCCTATTGATTTCTTTTGGCCTAAGCAATTTCAATCTCTTCCACCAAGGAGAGATGCTCTTTTTTAATCTTATTAAAAATAGAAGAAAGATATGATTTTATCCTTGAGTTAACCTATATCCCCAACAATTGGCATTCCTATCATTCTTGAAGATGAAGTTCTTCCCTTAATGGATACAACTAATCTTCCTCCTAAGGAAGATCCTCAACCTATTCCTATTTATGTAACTATGCCTTCTCCTAAGAAGAACAACAATATTCCTTCAAAGGTGAGACCTATACCACCTCCCCATGATGGACCCGGTCTCCTTCCTATACCTAATATTTCTCCTTTATTTGGTGCAGTTCCACCTCCTTCCTCTTATAGAGAGAAGAGGCCTACCTCTCCTCTTGTCCAAACTAAAATACCTCTAACCTAAACCTTCAACTATCAAAGAGGAGACTATTCCTCCTTCAACAAATGTTCCTCCTTCTTCTCAGTCTTCCACTAAGACTCGACGAAATCGTTGTGTGAGAGACCACTGAAGAAGATGTCGTGCTCGAGCTTGTGAAGTTGTTCCTCATAACAGTCAATCTCCCAAGACTCCAACAATTGATATGATTCCCTTTTCTCCTAAGCAAGATATTGAACCTAAATCTCCAAATCGTAAGTTGCAAAAACCATGTGATGGTTTTACTTTTATTCATGTTAGAGTTCCTCTTTCTATAAATCTAGATGAAGAAATGGGTGAAAATGTTATTCATGATGGCAATACAACTCCTAACGCTTCTACTAGTGACTTTGAATATGTTGATGTTGACAAA
The DNA here is from genome assembly GCF_030272615.1 of Cryptomeria japonica. Taxonomy (NCBI): domain Eukaryota; kingdom Viridiplantae; phylum Streptophyta; class Pinopsida; order Cupressales; family Cupressaceae; genus Cryptomeria; species Cryptomeria japonica. Next base: position 296,612,092 of record NC_081406.1, on the reverse strand, counting down.
CATTTATCTGCTGAATTTTCAAAATCCCTAATCCTAGCTCCTAGAATCGAACAAAGTGACTTACCACATGAGCACAGTCCTTGTTTGGATCTTGTGATAACTTCATCTACCATGCTCGATGTCACTCCTCTGGCATGTTTCCCACCTTCCCAAAATAGTGATTAGCAAGATCGAGAGGTGGATGTCGTGCTAGATTAGCAACATTAGCATCATAGATATTCTCTCTCTCCTTTCTTGCTCTTTTGTGACTATTGTGTTGGCATTGCACACTCCAATGAGAATTGCAAGTGATTGAAGGTATTGTCATTGATGGAAACCTTGCAATCCTATGGCACCAGCAAGCACTGGTAGTGATAGACTCTACACCAACAGAGAGTTTACTGGCAGCAACAAAGATGATTACCGACACCCTAGCCGACAAGATTTTGATTATTGTATTTTATATTTAATTGTAATATCTTTTTGTAAGCCGACAAGGCATATTGTAATAAGACTCATATATAAGTATGAGATCTTGTAGATCATTTAAGATGTGGACATGGTTAGATTATTGCAAAAGTAATATGTGAATATTAAGGCAGATTTTGGAGTAAAGTTTATGGTTATTGTATGAGCTTAAACCGGTATTGAACTTGGCATAGCAGATGCTAAACTAAAGCAGTACATTAAATTGGATTTGCATAATCCATTTTGTAAGTTAGTGAGACTTCCTTTTTGTAATTAAGCAGTGAGCTTTAGGCAGTTGACCTTCCTGCATGTGCAGGCCCCTACTGTAAGTAATATCCATTCATTGCCAATGAGTGAATATTGTGCGTCACAAATCCCACCGAGGTTTTTCCCACACCAGGTTTCCTCGTTAAAAATATTGTGTTATGGTATGCTTTCTATGTTGTGCTTATTGTTCATATTTACTACATTAATTCTGTTGGCATTATGTGAACCGACATGAAGACATAATGATATTGTATGTTGTCATTGATGTCAATATGAGACATAGTGTGAACCGGCACATGTGATAAGTGAAGAAAGAGGTACCGGCATATGTATGAACCGGTTTATATGCCAAAGTGAAGTGGCACATTTGTTCAAGGTGAACTAGCATGTAGTTATGTGAACCGGCACATGGAAGCATTGTATGGTTACCGGTTAGTAGGTAGCTTCCACTTCAGGGTTTCCAGTTGGAGCAACTCAAGTGACTCAATCAGTGATCTTTTTGTGATGAGTTAGCAGTATGATGGAGGACAGATCGTGTTGCCACGTAAGCTCTGTGCGTGTGAAGGATCTTGCATGAAGAAGACTATTTCTATCTACCTCAGGAATGTACAAAGTCTATCAAACGGTGATAACGCGTGATGGGTTATCAGCCGCCATGAAAATGGTGGATAATGGATGATGGATAATGTCTTGAGATCAACTCAAGATTGGTGCATTTAATGCAATATGATTCAATGGTCAGGATCGAACCGTTTGAATTGCTCAACCTAACAGGTTTAGGGTTTAGGGTTTTTGCTACCGACCTGTATGTTCCCTATAAGGTCGATGTTAGGTTTCTGTCTGAGGTTGTTGGCAAAAGTTGTGAGTGTGTATCTAAGGAAGGTGATACGTGATTCTTGCCAAACCAAAGAAGAGAAGAGATACCTGCAAAGTGAATGTGCAGAAGGAGAAGAGGAGCCTAAATGGATCTGCATTAGCATTGAGTGTTGTTAACAGATCATTGTAATGCCTATTGATCTCTAACCACTTCAACAGTTGTAAAATCCCCTAACAGGGTAGCCTTAACTGGCTTGATTCAAAATCCCTTAAATCGGGTGGTCTTAACCAGCTTGCTTCAAATCCCTTAACCGGGTAACTTGAAGCTAATGAGTTCTAAGAAGCTAGAGAAGCTTATGAGATCCTTTCAGCTATTGAGTTCTTAAAATCCTCTAACAAGGTGACCCTACCAGATTTAACCCTTAACCAGGTGATCCCTAACAGGATCGGTTCCTACCAGAACCAATTGTAATGTTCTTAACCAGACAAGGCTCCTAACAGAGCGGACTTCTAAAGAGTTCAAAAACATCTTGTGGGTGTTCATCCCCATCGTGGTTTTTCCCAGTTGGGTTTCCACGTGAAAAATATGTGTGTCATGTGTAATGCTTTTGTCTTGTGATGCTTTGTTTCATCTATTATGCACATGAAGGTTCTATGTTTTATGCCTGTCTATAAAACATATTGAACTCACTGTGGTGAAGATTTGATGGTTAAGTCTACTAGTTCATGCATGTGAATATTATGATAATGTGGTATTGAGCTAAGAGAAAAGCTTATTAAGTGATCGGTTCATGACTGATTGAGCTATACTGGATGTTGTCGGTTGCACTCTGTTTTACCGGTATCCCTGTTTGTTAGTCTTTTAAAGTGTTTGTTGTTGAACTAGTTTTGGACTGTATTTTGTGTTTGTACTGATTCACCCCCCCTCTCAGTACCGGTTTGGTACTAGTGGTTCATCGTTGAGTTATCAATTGGTATCAGAGTGCTCCAGGTCCTCTATGTTGTAAGCTTAACCACTTGAGGAAAAGATCCTAGCCAAATGATGAAGAGGGAAGGCCCAAAGTTCAACAGGGAAAACTTTGGTATATGGAAAGACAGGATGAAGATATTCATCAAAAGCATGGGTGTTCAACACTGGAGTTATGTTGAAAATGTATATGTTGTTCCTACCGGTATTCTCGCCGATGATCAAAAGAGAGAGATACAAGAAAATGGGCAAGTCATGGAAGCCCTCATCAGTAGTCTATCTAACATTGAGTTTATTGATGTTCAGGACAAGGCAAATCCCAAAGTATGGGATGCTCTTGAAAATATCTATGGTGGTGATGAGCATGTTAAACAGGCTAAGGAAGAGAGCTTGAGAGGAAAGTTTGAAGACATGAGGATGGTTGAAGGAGAGACCATTCAGCAGTATGGAATAAGAATCAAAATAGTTGTTGGAGAAATAAAGAGTGCAGGTGGCAAAATAGAAGATTCCATTGTGGTCAGTAAAGTCCTAAGATCCCTATTGCCGGTCTATGCAATAAGGGTTGCTGCTATTCAGGAGCTGAGATCAATAGACAAGTCTAAGGCATCCTTGGACTCCATCATATCCAAGTTGACAGCCTATGAGCTGAACAGTTTTGATGGTAGTGTTCAAAAGACAAAATCAGCTTTTAAAGCTTCTACTATACCATCCAGAAAAGGAAAAGAGACTAGCACTAGTGGGGAACCTAATCAGAATAGAGAAATGAAGGATGAGGAGTTTCTGATGGAGTTTGAAGCTCTTCTTGCGAGGAGATTTCCAAAAGGAACTAGTAAATACAAAGGTAAGCTTCCTTTGAAATGTTTCTCCTGTAACCAGATAGGACATATTGCTATGAACTATCCTAATAGTGACAACAATGATAAACCAGAAAGGTTCAAGAAATTCAAAGGAGGAAACCAAAGAAATTATTTTGTGGTAGTTGATGAAGGTGTCATAGATGAGGAATTAGAAGATGAAGAGAATGAAGACATTGTGTGTGTTGTTGTAAAGGAAGATGTGGCAGACAAGAAGGCTCTTGTCTCCTGGTTTGAAAATTCAAATGAGTGGATCATTGACAGTGGCTGTTCTCACCATATGACTGGTGACCGGAGCAAGTTTCTATCCTTAGAAGACTATGATGGTGGTGTGGTTTGCTTTGGCAATGATGCACCATGCATGGTCAAAGGCAAAGGGTCCATCTCCTTGAATGGAAAGAGTAGTTCTGACAATGTGTATTGGGTTGATGGTCTCAGACACAACCTTCTAAGTGTTGCCCAGTTAAATGACAGTGGCCTCACTCTGCAATTCAAGAATGGTGTTTGCAGAATCAAAGGTGAAGATGGTAAATTGGTAGCCACCGGCATGCAGACTAAAGGTAACCTATTTTATCTGAATGCAAATATAAGTACATGTCTTATGGCTAAGATTGATGATAGCTGGATATGGCATAGGAGATTCTACCATGTGAACTTTGACAACATTGTGAAGGCTAGTAAGATCAAGGCAGTTAGAGGGTTGTCGGTGCTGAGCAAACCGGATGATACCTTGTGTAGAGAATGTCAATTGGGGAAAATGTCTTCCTCAACCTTTAAAGGTAAATCGTCACTACTGACAACTTGCTTGATCTTGTGCATACTGATCTATGTGGTCCTATGAAAACTAGAAGTGTGCAGGGTGATAGGTACTTCATGATTCTCACTGATGACTGCTCAAGAATGATGTGGGTCATATTCTTGAAAGACAAGTCTAAAGCTTTTGGGAAATTCAAAGCATTCAGAGCATTAGTGGAGAAGGAAAGTGGTAAAAGGATCAAATGTCTCAGAACTGATCAAGGAAGGGAATTCACTTCCAGTGAATTTAACAAGTATTGTGAAGAATTTGGCATCAAGAGACAGTTGTCTGCCCGTCGGACTCCACAATAGAATGGCCTAGCAGAGAGGAATAACCGGACTGTGGTTGAAGCAGCTAGAACCATGTTGATCCAAGGAAAGGTTGCTCACACCTTTTGGAGAGAAGCAGTGAGCACTACAGTTTACACTATGAACCGGGTACTCATCAAAAAGGGTAAGGACAAAACTCCTTATGAGTATTGGACCGGTAAGATTCCTTTGGTGAACTACTTTAAGGTATTTGGTAGCGAATGTTACATCAAGAGGAGTGAACATCAGGGCAAATTTGAAGCTAAATGTGATGAAGGAATATTTCTAGGATATTCCACCAAGAGTAAAGCTTACAAATGCTACAACAATAGGACTCAAAGAATTATGGAAAGCATCAATGTAAAAGTTGATGAATCCTCTGAGAAGTCTCAGAAAACTGGCAGTGAGCAAGTTGTAAATGAACCGGTTGCAACCTTTTGGGAACCGGTTGTCAGTCAACCTAGTACCAGTAACAGTGTTCCTGAACCGGTGAATGCTGATACTGATGAAGATGAGGATGTAGAAGAAAAGCAAGAAGAACTGGTTAAGACCATTCCTCGATATGTCAAGTTGAATCATGATCCCAAGCAGATCATAGGTGATAAGAATGCAGAAATACTTACTAGAAGAAAGATCAGAGAAAACTTATGTATGATCTCTGAATTTGAGCCTAAGTCATTCAAAGAGGCTCATAAAGATGAAGACTGCATCAAGGCAATGGAAGAAGAACTTGACTAGATAGAGAAAAATGGTACATGGTCCTTGGTACCCAGACCAGAGCATAAAAATGTCATTGGCACCAAATGGGTGTTCAGAAATAAGTTGAATGAGGATGGCACAGTGATTAGGAATAAAGCCAGACTGGTATGCAAAGGATATGCTCAAGAAGAAGGTGAAGACTATGGGGAAACCTTCGCTCTTGTTGCCAGATTGGAAGGAGTTCATATGCTTCTTGCATATGCAGCTTTTAAGAGATTCAAAGTATATCAAATGGATGTAAAATCTGCATTCCTAAATGGTGTACTTGAAGATGAGTTATATATTGAGCAACCAAATGGGTTTACCCTATCTGAAGATAGTGACATGGTGTGTAGGCTACATAAAGCATTATATGGTCTGAAGTAAGCATCTAGGGCATGGTATGAGCACCTACATTCCCATCTTGTGAAGATTGGATTTGAGAGAACAAGTGAAGATAACAATACCTGCTTGAAGTCTGAAGAAGATCATATTCTGATCTGTGAAGTTTTTGTTGATGATATTATCTTTGGAGGAGATGACAAGATGAGTCATGAGTTTGCTGATGAGATGAAGAAAGAGTTTGAGATGTCACTCATAGGGGAGATTAAGTTCTTCATTGGACTGCACATCCAACAGATGAAAGATGGAATCTTCATCACTCAATCCAAATATGTCAAAGAGGTGTTGAAGACTTTTGGCATGGAAGATAGCAAACCGGTTGGTACACCAATGGTGTCCGGTTGCAAATTGACAAAGGAGGCTGATTCCGCACTGGTTGATGAGAAGGAATATCGGTCAATGATTGGTAAGTTGCATTATGTAGTGCATAGCAGACCGGATATTGCACATGCAGTTGGCATCACTGCAAGGTTCCAGAAGAGTCCAAGAGAATCTCACTTGAGTGCAGTCAAGCAGATTCTTAGGTATCTGAAGGGAACAATTGACTATGGATTGTGGTACCCATACAGTAATAATTTCAATCTGAAAGTATTCACAGATGCTGATTGGGCTGGTAAAGTGGATGACCGGAAGAGCACAATTGGTGGTGCATTCTTTCTTGGTGGTAGACTGGTCTCATGGATGAGTAAAAAGAAGAGTTGCATCTCTCAGTCTACAGCAGAAGTGGAGTATGTTGCAGCCTTCATGAACTGCACTCAGAAAATCTGGATGAAGCATGTACTGGAAGGCTTCAAGATCCCTGTATCTGAATCGGTAAGTATATTCTGTGATAACACAAGCGCTATCAATATATCAAAGAATTTGGTTTTACATTCTAGAACCAAGCATTTTGAGCTTAAGTATCATTTCTTGAGGGAAAAGGTTCAGAATAAAGAGATTGCACTGGAGCATGTGTCCAGTAAGGAGCAGTTAGCAGACATATTCACCAAGCCTCTCCCAAAGACAACATTTGTGCATTTGAGAGGTGAATTAGGGGTATTGCCCCTTCAGGAGGTGAACTAAAAGTGATTGTTCCACATCAGTCAGGTACTGAAAAGATAAATCTTTGGTTGATTGGTGTGTTTAAGGATGCTACTCCTCAGGGGGAGCAGCATGATGGAACAGTGATGATTGTACCTCCACTTTGGCATTGTTGTCAAAGGGGGAGAAGGAGTGAAGCGAAAAGATATCTGCAGCAAATGGGGAGAAGGAGTGAAGTGAAAAGATATCTGCAAAAAATGGGGAGTAGATGTGAAGCAGGGAAGATATCTTTTGTATATTGCCATCAATGCCAAAGGGGGAGATTGTTGGCATTATGTGAACCGGCATGAAGACATAATGATATTGTATGTTGTCATTGATGTCAATATGAGACATAGTGTGAACCGGCACATGTGATAAGTGAAGAAAGAGGTACCGGCATATTTATGAACCGGTTTATATGCCAAAGTGAAGTGGCACATTTGTTCAAGGTGAACCAACATGTAGTTATGTGAATCAGCACATGGAAGCATTGTATGGTTACCGGTTGGTAGGTAGCTTCCACTTCAAGGTTTCCAGTTGGAGCAACTCAAGTGACTCAATCAGCGATCTTTGTGTGATGAGTTAGCAGTATGATGGAGGACAGATCGTGTTGACACGTAAGCTCTGTGCACGTGAAGGATCTTGCATGAAGAAGACTATTTCTATCTACCTCAGGAATGTGCGAAGTCTGTCAAACGGTGATAACGCGTGATGGGTTATCAGCCGCCATGAAAACGGTGGATAATGGATGATGGAGAATTTCTTGAGATCAACTCAAGACTGGTGCATTTAATGCAGTATGATTCAACAGTCAGGATCAAACCATTTGAATTGCTCAACCTAACAGGTTTAGGGTTTAGGGTTTTTGCTACCGACCTGTATGTTCCCTATAAGGTCGATGTTAGGTTTCTGTCTGAGGTTGTTGGCAAAAGTTGTGAGTGTGTATCCAAGGAAGGTGATACGTGATTCTTGCCAGACCAAAGAAGAGAAGAGATACCTGCAAAGTGAATGTGCAAAAGGAGAAGAGGAGCCTAAACAGATCTACATTAGCATTGAGTGTTGTTAACAGATCATTGTAATGCCTATTGATCTCTAACCACTTCAACAGTTGTAAAATCCCCTAACAGGGTAGCCTTAACTGGCTTGATTCAAAATCCCTTAAATCGGGTGGTCTTAACCGGCTTGTTTCAAATTCCTTAACCAGGTAACTCGAAGCTAATGAGTTTTGAGAAGCTAGAGAAGCTTAGGAGATCCTTTCAGCTATTGAGTTCTTAAAATTCTCTAACAAGGTGACCCTATTGGGTTTAACCCTTAACCGGGTGATCCCTAACAGGATCGCTTCCTACCAGAACCTATTGTAATATTCTTAACCAAACAAGGCTCCTAACAAAGCAGACTTCTAAAGAGTTCAAAAGCAGCTTGTGGGTATTCATCCCCACCGTGGTTTTTCCCAATTGGGTTTCCACGTGAAAAATATGTGTGTCATGTGTAATGCTTTTGTCTTGTGATGCTTTGTTTCATTTGTTATGCACATGAAGGTTCTATGTTTTATGCATGTCTATAAAACATATTGAACTCACTGTGGTGAAGATTTGATGGTTAAGTCTACTAGTTCATGCATGTGAATATTATGATAATTTGGTATTGAGCTAAGAGAAAAGCTTATTGAGTGACCGGTTCATGACTGGTTGAGCTATACTGGATGTTGTCAGTTGCACTCTGTTTTACCGGTATCCCTGTTTGTTAGTCTTTTGGAGTATTTGTTGTTGAATTGGTTTTGGACTGTATTTTGTGTTTGTACTGATTCACCCCCCCCCTCTCAATACCAGTTTGGTACTAGTGGTTCATCATTGAGTTATCAAATTCTTGTTTACCGGTACACTGTTTTGGAATGCAATTTATTTAATAAGGTCAAAAAATTTGTTAACCAACAAGATATTGATTCACCCCCCCTTTTAGTATCTTTGGGAATCCTAACAATTGGTATCAGAGCCTGGTCCTCTTTTTTCAAAAGCCTAACAGCTTGAGGGAGATTCTGACAATAACTTGAGAAAGCAATTGGAAACAACTCTTGCAGATTATGATGCAGAAAAGTTGAAGATTATCAAACTTGAAGATGATCTGAAGGCTACACAGGAATTCATTCAAGGAATTCAGGAGAATCTTACAATTGCTAGAAACAAAAGAAGAGAAATTCATGAGAAGGTACAGAATGATGATGATGATGATAATGAAACTCTTAATGATCTTGTAAGCAAGATGAAGTAAGAAAACATGACCTTGAGGAATGAGATGCAAGATATGACTATGAGATTTTGTAAAGACAATGAAGATAGAAAGAAGAATGAAGATGACTTGACTAGAAGACTCAATGATGCTGGAACTGAAAATCTAAGACTGTCATGAAAATAATATGTTGAAGACAGATCTGATTCACTTGGAACATGATAAAACTGAACTCATGAGAGTGAAGGATTTCTTGGAAAATGAGTTGGCTACTGCAAATCAACACAAAGAGAAATTTAAGAAAAGTTCAAAAGAACTTGATGACATGCTGAAAGATCAGAAACCTAATGGAAACACTAAAGGTCTTGGCTTTGAAGTTGGTGAAAGCTCTGGTACTGCAAACAATCATGATCACAGTAAACCGGTAAGACAACCTAACACCTACAAATTCAATGGGAAATGCTTTAACTACAACAAGTATGGTCATAGAGAAAATCAGTGTAGATCTAGAAACTATCAGAACACTTATGCACCCACCGGTCAATGTTCTAAATGCAACAAAATTGGTCATAATTCAGAAAACTGCATAATGAATGTAAGATGTTATGTTTGTGGAAGATTTGGACACTTATCTAATCAATGCAGAACACATACCGACATAGGATATGGAAAAGCTATTCAAAAAAATAATGTGACTTTTTATGCTTGTAACAAGATTGGACATATTGCAAAATTTTGTAGAAGTAAGGCATCACCGGCCAATAACAAAGGACCTAGTTTGAAAGGTAAAGAGAAGGTTGAAGAGGTAAAGCAAGAATTTTCAAAACAATGGATTAGAAAGAAAGATCATAATGTTGATGAGACTATTCCTTCACCGGTAGAACAGAGTATCACTCCACTGGCAGGAGATTCTTCATCTAACTGAAAAGAAACCTTTTGGGGGTATGGCAACTAATTGAAAATCATGCTAGTTTATCCTCAGTTGATGATAAGAAGATGAATTGCTTCTTTATTGGCAGATGAGGTAAGTTTCACTTAACCGATAGACATTTATTGTGGTTGATAAGGAAACCACTGGTGAGAAGAAAGATGTGGCTACTGAGCCACTGGTTGACAATATTGGAGTTGAAGCACCAACTGATAATGTTGAGATTGGGGTTGAGACACAACTTGAGCAAACTGAACAATCAGTTGATTCACTGGTTACTGGAATGGACATTGTTAATGCAAACATTAAAAAACCCATAGAGTTAGAGCAACCGGCTGATTAACATAGAGAAACCAGTTGAGATACTGGCAGTGGACAGTACAGAGGTGCATACTAAGAAATCGATAGTGAATACCATTGAGACATCATTAGAGAAATTGGTAGTAGAGAGCACAGAGAAACCCACTAAGGTACAAGTTGAGAAGCAGGAAGAGAAAAAGGTTGAGTCACAGGTTCATGCAGAGACAGTACCACCGACAACTGCTGGGAAGCCTAAACCTTTGTTGATAGAAATGCAGACACAAACTGACCTACCAGAGGTCAATATAAGGAAAGAGGTTACTCACACCGGCAAAATGCAGATTGTTAAGGTAGTTGGACAATCATCTGGTTCTTCCATGATAGAATTCAGACCAACTAATGTAACAGAGGTATAATTGGATTCAATTAAGAAACTCACAGAGTGTAATGCACTAGCTTATAAGGCTATTGATGATACAATTCCTATTCTAAAATTGATTGCACCCAAGTACAGTGTGGAAAATAAAGATTCTTTAAGTCAATTAGACACATTGTCTAAGTATATCACCGGTAACATATTGATAGTTGAACAGATAAATGAGGAGACATTTAGAGAGAAAATGAATAAGGAAAAGGAGAAATTATTTGATGAGACAATAAAGAAGTGCACGGAACACATTAACACCCTCCTACCAACACTAAGCAAAAATCTAATGGAATTTAAGGAGTTGTACAGAGACACATGTAAGACTGATACTTTGACAATGGATATAGACAAGAAAATCAGTAAAGCACAGAAAGAAATAAATGATATTGTTGACAATCTCATCAGTTCATCAAAACCCATATCAGTTATAGAGCAGGAAATAGCAGGTTTTGAGGAGAAATTGAAAAATTTGAAAAAGAGAAGGAAAGAATAAAGTTCAAGGCAAAAGAGCTTAAATGTAGACTTGGTCCTAAACTTGACAACCTCATCTCTTTGAGAAAAGAGATCTCAGAGACACTTGTTCCAGGACTAAAGACACTGGAAGAGAAAATGCACATCCTCACTGGTACAATTCAAAGGACTAAAGCAACATTGAAGGATAGTGAAAGGTTCACTCAGAGCCTAAATTTTGTATTAGCAGACATATTTCAAATTGTAACCAACCGGTTACAAGGTTCTAGCTGATAACTACACTCAATTGACATTTTGACAACCTTTGTCATTGATGTCAAAGGGGGAGTAGTAGAGATGAGAAAAATGATGGATAGAAGAGATCATCTGCTCAGGGGGAGCACGCAGTTTTGGCACAGTTTTTGGTAAGACTTTTGGACTTCAATTTTTTGATACAATTTTGAATTTTTCTCATGGGTGTTGCCATCAATGCCAAAGGGGGAGATTGTTGGCATTGCACACTCCAATGAGAATTGTAGGTGATTGAAGGTATTTTCATTGATGGAAACCTTGAAATCCTATGGCATCGGCAAGCACTGGCACCGACAGTGAAAAAGATGATTACCGGCACCCCAGCCGATAGGATTTTGATTATTGTATTTTGTATTTAATTGTAATTTTTTTTGTAAGCCGATAAGGCGTATTGTAATAAGACTCATATATAAGTATGAGATCTTGTAGATCATTTAAGATGTGGACATGGTCAGATTATTGCAGAAGTAATATGTGAATATTAAGGCAGATTTTGGAGTAAGGTTTATGGTTATTATATGAGCTTAAACCGGTACTGAACCTAGCATAGCAGATGTTGAACTAAAGTAGTACATTAAATTGGATTTGCATAATCCATTTTGTAAATCAGTGAGACTTCCTTTTTGTAATTAAGCAGTGAGCTTTAGGCAGTTGGCCTTCTTGCATGTGCAGGCCCCTATTGTAAGTAATATCCATTCATTGGCCAGTGAGTGCAAATTGTGGGTCACAAATCCCACCAAGGTTTTTCCCACACCGGGTTTCCTCGTTAAAAATCTTGTGTTATGGTGTGCTTTCTATGTTGTGCTTCTTGTTCATATTTACTGCATTAATTCTTATTTACCTGTACACTATTTTGGAATGCAATTTATTTAATAAGGTCAGAAAATTTGTTAACCGGCAAGATATTGATTCACCCCCCCTCTCAATATCTTTGGGAATCATAACATATTGTTCTATGTGTATCCTCATTCTTCTATTTGTTTTCCCTTAATGTCTACTTGAGGATGATGCAAAGCATTGAGAGATCTCTTTTGGTCTATTTCATGTTGACTCAAAAGACATCTTCTATTCCCTTTCTTCCAAGGTAGTTTTCATCCTTTGGGGAATGACGATTATTATATGCACATATACATATATGATATACATGAGTTATCATACAACATACTGACCCCGAGGAAAGTGAAACTAACTCGTCTTTTGTGTTTTGTGTTCATTATCCTTGGGTTTATTCCTTAATTAGGGGCTAAATCCTTGTGATAATGTGCTCCCTCTCTTTTCTCTCTCTTGGGTGTATCCTACCTTAAAGCAATCACTCCCGATTAGGCATGCGCGATCTCTTTAATGTGGGGGCATACACTCTGCTCATATTTTTCTTCTTGATACTCAAAGTTATTTAGTGAACTCGGCTTCACTTTATAATTTTGGTATCCTTTCTTTTCATGACTCATAGCGAGGGGAGCCTTGCTACTTGCAGTCATGGTTCTCTCTCTTGATATTCCCTTTTACCTTGTCAATCAATGTCGTAAGATCCTAAGTCCACTGGGGGCTTGGTATATCTTGCCTCCTTGACGTGGTAGAAATCATTCAATCTTGTTTCCTTGTACTTTACCGGTAGTATTGGCGTATGCTTATACTCCCGCTAAAATGGGGGCTAAATTTAGTGTCATAAAATTGTGACCCTAGCAATTTTTTACCACATTAGGGTCCTCACGTAAGTGAATTGAATCCCCTTGCCTGATTGAAGATCGGAGACTTGCCCAGCCCCCTAGACTACATCTTTCTTCCCCTCTGCATTGCCTTAACCTGTTGTTTGTCTTGAGATAAGGACAGGACAGGGGCATGGCACCCCTATCCCTACCCTATTTCAGAGCCCCATATTTCAAACTTTGCATTGGAGATTGCATTTTGAGCAGGAAAACCTCCCCAATGTCGGCTTATGACAAAAAATCATATCAATAACCCTAATTGATGAGTATATAAGTCACATTCGTCCTCTTATTTGCATAAGTTGCATAAGTGATAAGTTTGAATACATGAGATAACACATTCAATCATTTAAGAGAATTCAAGCATTCCTTTCAAGCATTAAGCATTCTCAAGTCTCCCTTTAGGGATAGGTGTTGCATTCAAGTCAAGCATTCAACCATTGAAGACGATATCACCTTCAACATTCAACTTCATACAAACAATTCTATCAACATTTCTATTGCAACCTCCCTTGAGGTGATTTACATTTCAGTCTTTCATTTACATTTACTTGCAAGTACTTTATTTCATCATTTGGTTAATTCCAAAACTGGGGTTTGACTTGAAGGCAAACCCCAAACCCCAACCCCTTTTCCTCTCTTTTATGTGTGTAGGTTGCAGGTGCGTAGTTGTTCTTACAGATTTGGACTCCATTTGTAGTTGCAGAAAAACCCTTTTTGTTTCGCAGATTTTTTGGAGGACCGTGTGAACTTTCAACACGGTCTCGACAACTTTTTCTCAAATTCACAGGGCAGCTTCGTCTCGACATATTATAGCTAGATCCAGGTGCACAACTTCATCCCATACTTCTATTTCAATTTATAATCATTTATTTTCTAATTTTACACTTAACACATAATTCAATCACTTTCCATTCTAAAAGAGGGGTTAGCTTGTCATTTCTTTTTCAATTCATTTAGCATTCAATCTCTCTCCTAAGAGATTGGATCTAGTGAATTCCCCCCTTCTTTTAAATGTAATTATGGGAAAAGTGTTTAAAGGGAAATCCACAATGAAACTTTCATCTCTCCTTGGAGGGAAGAAAAGCTTTCCTCTTGATCTCCTTATTCATTCATCCTTTTCCCACCATTACAGGATGACATTTTGGTGTTTAGCAAGTCAAAAAAAGAGCATTTAGAGCATGTGAGGCAAGTATTGAGGAGGCTACATGGGGACAAGTTGTAGATAAATCTCAAGAAGTGTGTCTTTTAGAAATTCAAACTAATATCCTTGAGCTTTGTGATGTACAAGGAAGGATTAAATATGGACGAGGAGAAGGCACAAGACATACTTGATTATCCCACACCAAAGAGTGTAATGGAGGTAAGGATTTTTCATGCGTTAGCAAGTTTTTACCAAAAATTTATAAGAATTTTGAGTCATGTTGTTGCTCCTATCCTTGAGACTATTAAGGGGAATAAAAGACAATTTGAATAGACTAGGAAGGCTAAAGAAAGTTTTAAATTCCTTAAACAAAGGATAAGTGAACAACCCATTCTTTCTTTTCCGGAATTTGATTAGGAAGGCTAAAGAAAGTTTTAAATTCCTTAAACAAAGGGTAAGTGTGATGCAAGTGGATTGGCTATTGGGATAGTCCTAATTCAAGAAGGTAAACCTGTAATATACTTTAGTGAGAAACTAAATGGGGCTAAAAGGAAGTATTCTTCTTATGATTTGGAATTTTATACTTTGGTTCAATCCTTAAAGAAATGGAGATATAATTTTCTACCCAAGGAATTCATTGTGTATACAAATAACCATCGTCTAGAGTTTATAAACAACCAATGCAAATTGAATCAAAGACATGCCAAGTGGGTTGAGTATCTCCAAAGTTTTAACTTTCTTTTGAAACATAAAATTGGGCAAACTAATTATGCTGTTGATGCTTTGAGTAGGAAGAATTTGTTGCTTTGTGAAATACAAACTAATAGTGTGGGTTTTGAAAGTTTGAAAGAGTTATATGAAAAGGATGCATATTTTAAAGAGGCATTTGAAGCTTGCAGTGATCCTATTTCTAGAAATAGAGAGCCATGGGTGGACTTCATGATACAAGAAGGTTTTTTGTAAAAGGGGAATAAGTTATGCATTCCTAAAAGGTCCATGAGAGACAATTTGTTGAAGGAAAAACATTGTTGTAGTCTTGCTAGTCACTTTGGATAGGGTAAGACTTATTTGTAGTTGAGAACTCATTATTATTACCCAAAGATGCAAGAAGATGTGAGAAGATATGTGGAAAGGTGCCACATATGTCAACATGCCAAAGGGAGAAGTCAAAATGCAAGCTATAACAACCACTTCCAGTTCCAAGTTGGCCTTGGGACTCCATGAGTATGGACTTTGTATTGGGATTTCCTCGTACACAAAGGTGTAATGATTCTATATTTATTGTGGTAGATAGATTTTCTCAAATGGTTCATTTCATACCTTGTAAGAAAACTAGTGATGCCACTAACATTGCAAATTTGTTCTTTAAGGAAGTAGTATGGTTACATGGGATTCCAAAAAGTTTTATCTCTGACAAGCATACTAAGTTTGTGGGTAATTTTTGGAGGACCCTATCGAAGAAATTAGGGACAAACCATATTTTTAGTTCTCCTTACCACCCCAAACGGGTGGTCAAATAGAGGTTGCTAATTAAAGCCTTGGTAATATGTTGAGATGTCTTGTTGGCAAAACACCAGGTACTTAGGATTTAGCTTTGGTTGAAGATGTGTTTGCATTTAATGATTCTCCTTATCAAAGTATTGGATTTAGTCCATTTTATGTCGTATATGGTATGTATCCAAGGGGATTGTTTGAGTTGAGAGATTCTGGTTGTATGGAAAGGCATAGTGCAGCAGGTGAGGAGTTTGCTAAACTCATACATGATCTCCATGAAGAGGTCAAGATGAATATTGAATCTAGCAATCTGCAATATAAATAGCATGTTGATAAAAAGAGGAGGTAAATTCATTTATCAGGTGGGAGACCTTGTCTTGGCTCATCTGAGAAAGGAGATATTTTCTACTAGAGTCTACAACAAACTTTAGATGAAGAAAGTGGGTCCTTGTAAAGTTCTAATAAAATTCTTTGTCAATGCATATGAAATAGCTATGCCTTCAAATTTGGGCATCTCTCCTATTTTTAATGTGGCATATCTTTATCCATACAGAGGAGATGGAAAGGAAGATGTAGTTGAAACTGAGTTATCATTTAATCTGGAACAACAAGGAACTAGGTCTCCACTCCAACAAAAATAGAATGCATTCTTGATACACAACTATTGAAGAAGACTCAAGGCAACGAATAATTCAAATATCTGGTTAAGTGACAACATCAACTAGTAGAAGATTCTTCTTAGCTCATTGAACTAGAGATCAGTCAGCTAGGTCATATTGTTTTAGATCTCATGAGCGGGAGCTCATGATTCTTTCTCTTCCTAGGGTGTCTGATGTAAGGGAATCCCTTTTGCCTTTAATGGTTTTTGGCATTTAGTTTTTATTTCAGTTTTGGATTTTTGGTTTGAGTTTCATTTCTTTCTATTCCTATCTTAAATGTGATAGGAATTTTTGTTCTCAATGGAGTTCAATGTGACACATACCGATTGACAGTTGCAAACAGTTGGAGTCGATTAAATAGTTTTATGTTGGCAAACAGTTTCCAAATTCCATGTTGGCAGCTATTTGCCAACCAACTTCTCCTCTATTAGTAAGGCATATGTAGGTGAATAGAGGGTTGATTATGTTGTGAAGAAGAGGGTTGAATTACACTTAGCAGAGAGATACATTGTGCATGTAGGAAATCATACCCATCGAAGAATGGCCAAATAAGAGAGAAGTGACAATAATAAATTTGGAAAGTCTATTCGATTAGGTTTGTTTGTGAGAAGGTCGATGAGGCTAGCATCTAGTTTGGTGTGAATTATTAGTCAGGCCAACTCCCCCAAGAATCGATTAGCATTGTAATAATTGTGGACATTGTGATAAAAAATAGTTTTTGTTCATTGTGGTTGTAAAGACTTGTGTTATGTTACCTGTCATAATTGGAATAGATTATTGAAGATATTGTTTTCATGTTGAATTCTTGAACTTCCTCTCATTAATTCCCCTCTCAATTTCTTGTAAGTTTCTATGTTTTTGTTTATTGTTTGGGTGATCAGCAAGGCATGACTTCACATACCCAGACTAGCAAGCTTAAATTTAAGAGTAAAAAGCAACCAGGAATCATACATAAAGAAACAACCGAACCTAATCGAAGAAAAATGCTATAAAGAAAAGGATTAGAAATAGGTTAATGCATGTGAATAAACCAAGCCCCTCTCACATATACAATTAATTTATTGAGAAAAATAAAAGAGAGATAAAAATAATATAGGGTAGTATGACACT
The DNA here is from genome assembly GCF_030272615.1 of Cryptomeria japonica. Taxonomy (NCBI): domain Eukaryota; kingdom Viridiplantae; phylum Streptophyta; class Pinopsida; order Cupressales; family Cupressaceae; genus Cryptomeria; species Cryptomeria japonica. The sequence goes on along the minus strand of NC_081406.1, from coordinate 296,594,679 downwards.
ATTTTACCTTGTGGGCATAATGAAGGCCTTACGCCTCGATTTCTTGGCTATTTTCTTAACTGAATACTTCCTCGTCAAACGATTTTTTGATAAAATAGTGCAATTTAGTTATGTTAGACTTGTGTGAATAATGTTGTCATTGATGTCAAACCAGTCATTTGGTTCTATATCGGGCAGTGTATGTAGGCCCAGATATCAGTCTGGACATCATGGATGTTATGGATGTTACATGGATATAGTTATGCAAGGATTGTATGTGGTTAGTATGTATGTATAGTTCAAGTATTGCGGTTTTTGGTTAGAAGTTATTATGCAACATAGATAGCTTTGGATGATGACCTTTTGAGGTCCCATTGAGTTCTCATTGACCCCGGTATCCCGGTGTTACGAATTCTTGTTGATCATGGTATCAGTTATGTATCCCAGATTTTGTATTTTTAATAGCTATCAGAATTATCTCTTCGAGTTTTGTGATTGTCGTTTCCTTGGAATGTGTGGAGTCTACATTTTGGAGATATTGAGCTTAATCTTGTGATGATACATCTATTCTCTTGGATCCAAATGACCCTTGCCCTTTTTTCAGTAATCTCGATATATGCATTGGTAATCAGAAGTATGCAAAGGAATTGTGTAGAAGTATTGTAGAGGCCGACATGAGCTTATTGATAATGTGTTGGGCTTTGCAGACACACTATTCTATAATTTACCCTCTCGTATATATATACAAGTACATGAGTGGTGAATAGATATATCGATCAAGTGAGAGTGTGTGTGATGTGCGGAAGATGGTTGGCAGCGAAAGAAGAAGTGTACATGAAAGTTGCAAACAACGAAGGCAATCAGTGGCATAGTAGTGCAGTAGTCCTTTACCAAACCTGCTGCTAAACAGTGGTGCAGAGATCTCTAACTAGATCTTTTATAGAATTTGAGATTTGTAATTTGAGCTTAAACTTGGAACCAATTTCATGCATTTGGGGATGCAAATCCTCTCAGTTCAACCTTTTTAGTTGCAGTGAGCATTCTGATATTTAGCTGTTTCTTTTTGAATTTGTAGTAAGCAGCCCGATAGTGAACTATTTTGTAATTTGGCAGTGAGCCACCTGTTTGTAAACGCAATTATAACTAGTTATAATTTCCTAACAGTTAACACTCTCCATGGTTTTTCCCATTTGGGTTTTCCATGTACAAATTCTGGTGTTTATCTTCTAGTTGTGTTCTTCTTGTTTATTTTGCATTAACTATTTTACTTCAGTCAAGTCTATTTGATACTTTTAAGGACAACTTCAATTGGTGAAAAAATTATTGTTTAAAATAAGTGGGAATACTGATTTGTTAGGCCCAATATAGAAAGCTAATGTACTGAGAGGGGAGGGGTGAATTAGTACTCCAAAACTTTTCCTTTGTAATAACCTTACTATTATGCATAAACAGAATAGTGTCGTAACATAAAATAAAACTATAATCAACAGATAACAGCCATACATGATTCACTCCATAACACATATATTTGGTCATGCAGAAACTCTTGGTTAGAGAGAAAAACTACGGTGGGGATGGCACCCACAACTTCACTCTACAATAATAAAGAATGCTCGGTTAGAGCTACATTTAGCTATTTCTAATAGCTTACCCTGTTAGGAGTATTAAGATCAGTTAGATCTACCTTACTAAAGGATTTGTACAACACTATATAAGTGTAGCACCTGGTTAAAGGATTTACAATTTATAGACTTGGTTAGAGTCTTTTACCCTGTTAAAGGTTTCTCTTACAACTTCAAAATATTACAATATAATCATTACAAATATTTGCAACTTTACATCTGAAATGTTAAAGCAGATTCTATGTGCTCTGAATAAGATTACCTAGCTTATAGCATACCTCGGTAACCCATAATGAAACTCGGTAAACCCTTCTATTTACTCTATTCTTTGACTGTTCACTGATAACCTTCTCGGTGACCTCTTTGTGTCTCTGTAACAGTCTTCCTTCATGTATACACACTGCTATCTCATTGCATCTCTTATCACATCATATCATGTCTTATGTCTAACCCTAGAATCATGTTGTATATATAGATCTCTTACAGCGGTGGTCTGATGCATTGCTTCGATCTTACAAAAAAATTCTTCGATTAAACAAAATATCTCATAGGTTAGATTGATCTTGTAATCATGCACAATCTCCTAGTGCAATTTCCAATGCAAAAAACGGTTAGATGTGCCTTGATCTTGTAACATGTTTTCATGTGCATGTCCAGGTTCAATGTATCTAGTAAGACATTTCACTCAGTGAATATCAACTCGGTGAGTTAACTTTACCACTCGGTAGCCATGAACCTTTACTCAGTAAACAACTCGGTGAATACTGTGTTCTGTGACTGCTTTCTTCAGTAACCGACTAGACTGTTCATACCGACTTCTCTGTGTGTACCGACTGCATGATTCGATAATACTAACCGACTAGAATATAGTATGACTTTGGATATGAAACTAATGGCAATTTGATAAGTAGTAACAATCTCCCCTTTTGACATTAGTTGAGATGTTTGACAAAAACTACTTACAAAGTCATAACTCAAAAAAAATATATACTTGACAAAATGACTATACTTGACAATATGTACAATAGTCAATAGTATATGTAGATATACTCCTCTTATGATTATCTTGTACATAACTCTCCGAATTTTGCATGTTCAGTTTGGTTTTGTACTGTACTTGTGTGCTCTGTATATTCTGCATATTCTGCTCGGTAGACTCCCGTTGTCTACAATACTCAAAATTGTGTTATCAAAACTGTACTATTCTCCAAGTGTAGAATTACTCCCCCTTTGCTGGGCTTTCCTCCCATGTGTAGTAACATAATATTACTCCCCCTTTTTGACAAACATTAAAAACTTAATTTGCATCTGGAGGCGGTAAATCAAAAATAGTCTTATACTTGGTCTGGGTGTCAGTGAGGGCGACTGAGAGTGAGTCCTTGAGACTTTCCATTAATGAGTTATGTGCTTGAATATCAGATAAGAGTGATATCAAGCCATCAAGAGTGCTTCCCTCCTGGGTAGTTGATAAGCTTGTAGCTCGGTTAAGTTGCTCTTGGACTAATGAGAGATGAGGAAGGAATAATGTTTGAAGGGTCATTATATCCATCCTAATTTTATGCTCTTCATTCCTCAATTCTAACTGTTGAGCCATGAGTTGTTGTAGCTTTTTGTAAAAAGTCTGAACTAAATTAGGCTCAGTGGTCAACTTGGAGGAGAGATTGGTGATCTCTTTCTCAATTGCATCAGTTTTATTTTTGATGTCTTTAATAAATAAAGAAAATGTACACAATTTCTAGAATAAATAAGGAATGTGCTTGAGTTGAGGGCTCAACTCAGCAATGAATTTGACAAGTTTTACCTTGCCAACAGCAATTGATTTTTGGACTTCCTCTATCTTTTTTGCTGTGAGCTCTTTATCCTTGAGCTTGCTTAGGTATTCGGATGCATCAACTCCAGATGTTTCAATCTGATTAAGGAGTTCATCCAACTGAATATGGATGGTTGCATCGGTTGACACTGTTGTTGATGGTAGCATTTCTGTGAGCAGTGTCCTAACCTTTTGAAGTACCTTGTTCTTTTTCTGTATTGCCAGTTGTTTCTCCTGTTCGGCCTTTGCTTTGCATAGTTCACCGAATTCAGTGAGTGCTTGCCCTTTTAATTTGGAGATGTTGATATTGGGCAACACGATTGGTGTAGATAAATCAAATTTAAAACCATGCTTTCTCACCTTTTTCTCTTTTCCTTTTGTCTGGGGCACTAAGACAAGTGCTTGTGAGGTGTGTTGTCCCTCGGTAGGTTGCTCGATAGATGCAACACTTTGCATTGTTCCTGTAGGATTTGCAGTGTCTTTGGATGGCTCGGTGCTAGGCGTCTCTGTTGTAATATGTGTTGTGCTTGTCTGTCCCTGAGACGATTGACCTTTTGTTGTGTCTGCTACAGCTTCAGATTTGTTACCTGCATCTTCTGCAGCTTCAGATTTGTTTCCTTCGGTAACTTGTTTGGTGTCCTTGGGGGCTTCGGTTGGTACTGTTGGCTTCAATGGCAGATAAGGCTGAACTTGTTCTAAGACCGATTCACTAGACACAAGTTTTGCATAAATGGTGCCTTCAATCATTTCTTGCTCCGGTGCAGCTTCATCCATTACATCTTCATCAATTTGTATTGTGTCAACCAGGTCTGGACCTTGCTTGGTGACATCTGGATCTTGCTCGGTGACATCAACAATTTCAATTTGAGATTGTTCACCGACATCCTTTTGTTTGAATATCTCTTGCCACTTGGCCTTAGTCTCATTCTCCACGTCAATATATAGCCCATTCATCAATTTTAAGGCTCTTTGTTTCACAAGAAATTTTGAATTGTATGTGGACAAATGCTCCTTGATTTCAACTATGGACATGTCAGGAAATAAGTGGACAAAACTTCTTTCTCTTATTTGTCTCTCTGAATCCATTGCATATTTCCATCTGTTATCAATATGTGAGTAGAGTTCACTTGGAAGTGACTTTGCTAGTTCCAATGGTGCTAACTGAAACTTCAAAAGTGTACATATGACAGCTTCTTCAATTTTTCGTTTCTCATCATTGTTCCTAGACTCATACTTAACATATCTGAATCCTGCAAACCCATCGTATTCCTTAAGATTGGCACAAAATTTTTCAACACTGTGAATGTTTTCCTTTTTGCTCTTCACAATCTGGAATTTGTTAGCATCATCAGACTCTGTATCACTTGACTCTTTTGCCAAAATGAGTCTCCGAGTAGATTTCTTGTAAGTCTTTGTTACCTTAGGAGTGGCAACAGTCTTTTGTTTCTTGCTCGGTGATGCAGCTGATGCTCTGGTGTTGGGTCTCTTTGTTGGTGGAGTCGGTAGGGCCTTTGAAATGTCCTATTTCTTTCTTTTTAGAACTTTTCCCTTTGGCAACTCTGTGCTCAATGTTATTGCAGCCTCCCGTGCTTTTGATTCTTCCTCGGTAATGGCAAGATTGCCTTTGACAGGTGTAGATGAGGATTCTTCTCTGAATTTCTCAGATAAATCTTTTATCATCTTTGTTGCTTTCCTTATAGCCTTAGGAACTACAATGCTCATTTTTACTTTCTCCTTTACCTCTTCATAGGTTCCATACCTTAGTTCAGTTGCATGCCTTGGCAATGATAGGTAGGCATCAATTTGTTGTTCTGTGATGTCATGATCAATTTCATAACCCATTGGTTGCAACGACTGAATCCTCGGTTCAACAGCATTTACATAGCAGTAATCAATGTCGACTTCAAAACAAATATTCTCCTTGTATTTTTCAACCAGCTGTGGTGGGATCCTGTACCTGTTGTGCATTTTCTCTTGGAATTTGCTAAAGTAATCATCCATGACATTATTAAAGTTATCTCCTAACTTCTTGATCGAATCATTGATCTGATGGGTGATAGGTCGGTGTAGCTCCCATACTACTTTACCGACTGAGGGAAAGAACTTTTCAAAATAGAAAAATATACAGACAAGTAGTGAACCGAACTTGAGTGTGGTTGGCGAGTTGTTCTTCTTCGGCTTCCTTATTGTGTTCAGGTTCTCAAATAAGTTCTTTAGTAGTACTTCACACAAGTCTACTTTCATTCCCTTCTTTACTATTTTGTAGGCCAGGTCCACTGCAGCACATGGTACACTGTTTTCCCTTGCAGATTGGAAGAAATAGTAACCAATGACTCTAATTGCAAATTTCAGTTTAGCATCAATGACATTATTCAATTTCAGTCCTCGGTAATCAGATTCTACTCCGGTTAGACTGAATAGCTCCTTTTGTGATATCATTTTTTGTGCACGAGCATGATCGTAGATGGGATATCCGGTGATCAGGTGAATGACTTCCTTCGTGATCTTGAACGGTTGCTCTTTTAGCCACATGAAATCGTCATGTACTCTGCTCAATACAAACTTAACCCATTGGGGTTTGAACACACGAGGATAGACTAGGGCTTCAATTAATCCCTTGATTCTGATATGTTCAAATTTACTATCCAGTTTGTCGTCAGTGCAACAGTTCATCATATGTGTCACTAATCTCTACATGACCGAGTTCCTCAACACAACACTTGGTAAAGAATTTGACATCTTCTACCAATAAGACTCGATCCGGGATGAGTGAAAATGCAGTTTTATCATCTGGTTATGAGGCAACTTTAGGAGTTAGGGAATAATTCAGAGATGGCTTCTCCACATTTTGGACAACTACACGGTCTTGGATCTTGGGCGCCATGGTAGATCTCGAGTAAAAATTTGACAGGTTATCCTTAGGGTTTACAAGTACCTTACTCTTTACACTCGGTAGATACTAGCAATTTGACTAGATCAGAAACCAGCTAAACAGTGTAAATAGATTGATGTAAATACCTTGAAAATTCGCTCTGAGTGAAATTTGGTCGCTTTGATTCGCTCTGCTCTGCTTCTCAAAAACTTGGGTGAATGAAAATGACCGCAAAAACACTTTTAAGTACTCAAAAATACCTTATTGGGCTCCGTGCAAGTTAGGTTGTGGTATTAAATGCACTCGGTTCACCTTTCACTGATTTACTTCATTTTCTATTTTCACCGAGTATTCAACTTTGCTTTGTTAACCGACTTGACAGGTTTCCTATATACACCAACTTGACAGGTTTCCTATATAGTATGTAAACTGACTAATTGCATCTTAACTATGCAGATTTTGAATTTTGTTCATAATAAAATAGGAACTGTTGTGATTTAACTTTTAAAGAATGTAGTCCCTTCATACCTTTTCTTGACTAATTTGAAATAGGTGCACCTAACTCGGTAGGTAAGGTGCTTTCTTCATCAGACATAATTTCTTTCTTTTTCCAAATCATCTTGAATTTTTCTTTTATCTCCTCAATGTCTCTTCTCGGTTGATCTCTGCAATCTCCAGCTAAATGTCCAGCTTTGTGACAATGAAAACATTCCATACCGGGATTTCTCCATGATCTTCGGTTGTTCATTCCAAACCTTATAAAATAGTTGGCACTTATATGTCCATATCTTCCACAACATTTGCACCATATCCTCGTATTGTATCCCATGGTACTGCTGCATATTGTCGGTAAGAATTTGTGTGAGTTTGGTAACCTCCAGTGTTTGCTCGGTGTGGATACTTCATGTAGTTCTTTTGCTTAAACCAGCATCTCTCGGTGCTATGTCCATATCTATTGCAGTTTTTACAAAACCCTTTGAATTTTGCCTTATGATGGTTGTTAACAGACTTTGTTCTACATTGATTAGGTATGTGACCATATTTATTGCAATTATAACAATATCCATTGGACTTAGAGATATTTGGTTGCTTACCTTTTCTGATCTGGCATATGTTGGCAGTATGACCTTGATTTCCACAGTAGTAGCAAATAGGCTTCTTCCTTTTGATGTTATTTCTTTTTTCAGCTTGTTTTGATGATTCTCCTTTCTCAGTAGTATTAATTCCTTTGTAACCGAGTCCTCCATCTTTGTAGAGTCTTCTTGTATTCAGTTGCTCATCCAACATCTTTGATGCTTCATAACTTTTCTCCAATGATTCTTTGGATTTCTTTTCTATTTCAAGTTCACCAGTCAACCTTGATACTTCAAGTTTCAATGATTGATTTTCATCATTCTTCAGAATTGCTTCATGATGAGCATAACCTAGTTGATCTGTCATATTTTATTGAATATCAGTTAACCTCATGATTTCATCATCCTTATCAGATACTAGAGCTTCAAGTTGTTGTTCCTCTCTTTGTAGATCTCTTGCTTTATCCTCAGCTCTCCTTAATGCATCTAGATTTTCAGTCATTTGTGTACTAAAATGTTCATGTTCTCTTTTCATTGCTTTTAGTTGATCAGCCAATGCTTTGTTCTTTTCTTTCAACATTCCAATCATTTCTTCAGTTTCTTCAGATATATTGTTCTCAGATGATGTCTCGATTTGTTCCACTAGCTCTTGAGAATCCTGCAAGTCATCAGATAATCTTCTCCTTACTTTCAGAGATTTTTGCATTTGCCTCTGCATGTTTGCAATCACTTGATTTGCATTATCCAGCTCTTCTTGAAGATGCACAATCCTCCGAGATTATTTGTAGCCTTCCATTGCTAAGATCTTTCTCTTCAGGTGGTTAAACCCTTTTCCAAGATTCAAGCTCTAATACCAATTGTTAGGCCCAATATAGAAAGCTAATGTACTGAGAGGGGAGGGGTGAATCAGTACTCCAAAACTTTTCCTTTGTAATAACCTTATTGTTATGCATAAACAGAATAGTGCAGTAACATAAAATAAAACTATAATCAACAGATAACAGTCATACATGATTAACTCCATAACACATATATTTTGGTCACGCAGAAACTCTTGGTTAGAGAGAAAAACTGCGGTGGGGATGGCACCCACAACTTCACTACTGTAATAATAAAGAATGCTCGGTTAGAGCTACATTTAGCTATTTCTGATAGCTTACCCTGTTAGGAGTATTAAGATCAGTTAGATCTACCTTACTAAAGGATTTGTACAACACTATATAAGTGTAGCACCTGGTTAAAGGATTTACAATTTATAGACTTGGTTAGAGTCTTTTACCCTGTTAAAGGTTTCTCTTACAACTTCAAAATATTACAATATAATCATTACAAATATTTGCAACTTTACATCTGAAATGTTAAAGCAGATTCTATGTGCTCTAAATAAGATTACCTAGCTTGTAGCATACCTCGGTAACCCATAATGAAACTCGGTAAACCCTTATGTTTACTCTGTTCTTCGACTGTTCACTGATAACCTTCTCGATGACCTCTCTATGTCTCTGTAACAGTCTTCCTTCATGTATACACACTGCTATCTCATTGCATCTCTTATCACATCATATCATGTCTTATGTCTAACCCTAGAATCATGTTGTCTATATAGATCTCTTACAACGGTGATCTGATTCATTGCTTTGATCTTACAAAAAAGATTGTTCAATTAAACAAAATATCTCATAAGTTAGATTGATCTTGTAATCATGCACAATCTCCTAGTGCAATTTCCAATGCAAAAAACGGTTAGATGTGCCTCGATCTTGTAACATGTTTTCATGTGCATGTCCAGGTTCAATGTATCTAGTAAGACATTTCACTCAGTGAATATCAACTCGGTGAGTTAACTTTACCACTCAGTAGCCATGAACCTTTACTTGGTAAACAGCTCGGTGAATACTATGTTCTGTGACTGCTTTCTTCAGTAACCGACTAGACTATTCATACCGACTTCTTTGTGTGTACCGACTGCATGATTCGATAATACTAACCAACTAGAATATAGTATGACTTTGGATATGAAACTAATGGCAATTTGATAAGTAGTAACATGATTCACCCCCCCTCTCAGCATTTTGGTGCTTTCAACTTGATCAACAAGTTACTGATAAATATGTATATGTGTGTTTTGAGAGGAAAAAATACACATGGACACATTAGATATAGAGATAGCTAATTTGAAGCAATTTATGCACACAACGTTAAAAATATGTTGCACACTTTCAGCCCATGATTTGCATTTGGTTTATAGACAAAAGGATCAAAATATTTTGCAAAGTGAAATATGCACTAAATCATACTCTAACATGACCATCCAAATGCGAGTGATTTTTCAAAACCTATACAAGTGGTGTGAACACCTCCTCTAATTAATTCAAATTTGGACTTTCGTAAAGCCTTCTATTGAATACATGCTTTATCTTTCTTGTCTATTCAACACTCTTTCAGCAAATCACACTCTATTTTGCCTTTCATTTTCATTGTCCTTCCTATGAATTGTGTTTACTCTCCAAAAACTATAGGGTATAGCAGCCTAAAATAATATCAGGAGTGATGAGTCATAGTTTTATGGTTCTTTCATAGATAGTTTGCCATCTTTAGGGGGTTTGTATTTGCTGATGGAATTCATAAACATACTTTAATCAACCTTTTATGCTTGTTTTGATAAGTCTTATTACCTGTAGTTGAAACCTTTATTTTGACAAAACCATGAACCTTATAAATGCAATTATAACTATTTACTATTTTTATGTGTGATTAATGAATATGTTCAAAATAAATGATCATGATTTGTGATAGAATATTTTCTCTAACCTTTGTGTGGCAGCTACATGGAATGATCTTTATGAAGGAACAGGGTCTCATTCATAGCAACAAGGTAATGTGGACAAAGGATGGACAACAAGGTAGGAAGAGTTCAAAAATCTATTGAAGACTTGGTCACTATTGTCCCTACTCAATAAGGAGTTTGTAGACTAATCCTAATCCATTAATAATGACTATTAGTTGTCATGAGGGATGTTAGAGAGGATATAGAGAAAATCTACAAATGTTCAAAGAATGACAAGAGTCATGATTATCTTAGCTTTCCTAAATTTTATGAGTTTCAAATAAATCTTCCACCTAGATAGTAGGAAGTGGAGCGAATGTTTTGGGTTTTTGTTAAGGATGGATGTTATAAATCATTTACGCATTCCTGTGTTAGTTAGTTCTTCATTTTGTATTGAGTAATGTTATATTGTCTAGTTGATTTCTGAATAAAAAATAATATCTATTTTCCAAGTCAATATGGCATTTTTGATATGATTGTGGGCTTAATCAGTTAATTTATGTTATAGTTCTCATCCAAGGGGGACCACTTGGTGAGGATTTTGTATTGTTTTCTTTTATGCATTTTGTTCTTCAAGTTGCCTAATTCTATTTCATTTGCTTGCTCGTTGTCTGTTCGTGCAACCACAAAAAATGCAATCACACATAGTTAGGTACTCAGGATAGACACACGAGTTTCTATTGAGCACCTATCCGAATTCCATTCTTCTGACTCATTTATTTATCAATCCGAGGACGTGTAACTTGAAATGGGACTGCAAAGTATATGCACTAAGAACATATAGGAACAAGTCTATCCTACTTCTAGGCAATTGAAAGTGATTAAACAATTGTTTACAGAAAAGGGAATTGCTTGAAATCATGAATTTAAAGCTAACATTAATTTTTGCTAACAAAATATCAATTCATCAACTTGTACAGAAATAATTATTTAGCCCTATCATGGCTGTAGGAACAGTCACAAAGTTACATATTGTGGCTGTAGGAATAGATAGCAAGCAAGCGAATGAAACAAAACTAAGCAACTTGAAGAACAAAATGCATAAAACACAACCATATAGAATCCTCACCAAGTGGGCCCCCTTCGATGAGTCTCCTGGAATGAGAACTATAATAGAAATTAATTGATTAAGTCCACATTCATATTAGAAACGCCATATTGACTTGGAAAATAGATATTCTTTTTCACTCAGAATCAACTAGACAACATAACATTACTCAATACAAAATAAGGAACTAACTAACAGAGTAATGTGTAAAGGATTTATAACATCCGTCCTTAACAACAACCCAAAACATTCGCTCCACTTCCTACTATCTAGGTGGAAGCTTTATTTAAAAATCATAAAATCTAGGAAAGCTAAGATAATCATGACTCTTGTCCTTTAAACATTTGTAGATTTTTCCTATATCCTCTCTAGCATCCCTCATGACAACTAATAGTCTTCATTAATGAATCAGGATTAGTCTATAGACTCCTTATTGAGTAGGGACAGTAGTGACCAAGTCTTCAACAGATTTTTAAACTCTTCCTCCCTTGTTGTCCATCATTTGTCCACGTTACCCTATTTCTATGAATGAGACCATGTTCCTTCATAAAGATCATTCCATACAACTATCACGTAAAGGGTAGAGAAAACATTCTATCCACACATCATGATCATTTATTTTGAACATATTCATTAGTCATACATAAAAATAGTAAATAGTTATAATTGCATTTATAAGGTTCGTGGTTTTATCAAAATAAAGGTTTCAGCTACAAGTAATAAGACTTATCAAAAAAAGCATATAAGTTCAATTAAAGTATGTTTATGAAGTCCATCCACAAACACAAAAACCCCTAAAGATGGCAAACTATCTATGAAAGAACCATAAAACTATGACTCATCACACCCCCCAACTGAAGATTTTGTTGGTCCACTAGCAGATGTTTTGCCAGCAGAGGTCTTTTGATTTTCAATCCAAGTCAGTAGAAAAAGCATCCCCTCGTTTCTTCGAAATAGGGCTCTGGTATAACCCATGGTTCTCTTTGAAATTCTCCCATCTATCACATTCTTGTTCCACATCACAATACTGCAATTCCTCCTAGTAAGGAATAGGCCACCATAGCATGGGTGGTTGGAAGATCAAGGGAGTCCACTTTTCCTATTTAAGTGCCCCAAATGTATATAGGTGGTTGCTCACCTGAGTGTCCCATGATATTTTGTTAAAGAATGTGGCTCTACTTTCTTCAAGCCCTTAGGTAACCCATTCCATCTTTGAGCTAGATGTCCATACACTGTTCTTGTAGATGTTTCTGCCATTTTTTCAAATTCAGTGTGAACTTCTCTCAATAATAAAATCCTTATTTTGACCCCTGGATCAGAAGTAAGTTGGTTCCATCTATAATAAATTTAATCTAGGTCCCCTACTTCATCCCTCAATGGTAATGGGACAGCTTGTTCCATATCCATATATTCTCTAGCCTATTCACCCCTCATGTTTCCATTTTTGAATATATGACATAAATGCCCAAATATGAACATCTCTAATAGAAAGAAGTGGGTTCCACTGAGGAGTGTATGGAATAGCATAGTTTTGAAGATATAATTCACAAAGTAAGTTCTTTTTCTTAGGAGAAGAGGTTTAATAGGCATTTAAAAATTCATCAGGAGTCACTAATGATGAATTCAGTCCTGGCAGCTCCCTACCTATCTTGTAGGAAAGATGTAATTCCTTCAAATAAAGAGAATATACTCTTGGAGGAGGCCTACATTCTATTACCTAAGGTAACAAAGTAGCTAAATTGTCTATCCTATCCTCCTACTTGTTTATTACTACATCTTTTTCCTGCAGTTTTCTTTCCAAGGCCTCCTTTTCCCTTTTTCATTCTTCCTCCTTATTTTCTAATAATTGCAATAATCCAAAAGCAATCAATCCCCAAGAAAAAGAAGGTGGAACATGCACACTTCCCTTAACTTTTGTTTGTTGTTCTTCTTGATTCACTTTCTTAGCGGCCTCGGTTAGAATTGCTAACCTAGTTGCAACAATTCTTTCATTATCAGGCTTATCCTGACTGGCTTGTTGAGGTCCAGAATCATTGTCACCAATGTTTAAATCAACATTTAGATTGATTTCTCCAATATGTCATGTCACTTCCTCTTCTTCATCTTCTACATATTTCTCTTCTTCTTTTGTTTCTTCTTGTTCGTCCTCTGCTTCTTTATGTTCTTCCTCTTCATTAGTCTAAACCATGTTTTGAATTTCATGCTTTGTTTCCTTCAACTTTTCTCCTCCCAATTATTTATTGCCTCATGTATTTGTATCCACTTCTTATTCTAAGAACTCTTCTGAATGAGACATTTCATATTTTTTCTCTTCTTCTTCACTAGAAGAAGAGGATTGAGACAATACCTTAGGAGAGTTTTCTCAAGGAGATTTTTCCTCATTAGTTTCTGAGCTTGGAATTTCAATTATTTCTCCTATAGCTGCTTTCCCTTTAAAATTCGTGTTTAGCCTATGACTAGTTCTTGTAAGCTTATTTCCTATAGAAGTTCTTTCCATTTCTTTCCTTTTTCGGCTAGATGATCCATCTTTTGCTGCAGAGTTTCCCATTTCTTGAGTTTTTGTGGAGGTCATAGGTTTCTTTGGTTTTTTCTTTTTACAAAATTTTCTCTCTTTCTTCTTCTGAACCCTAGTTCCCAGAACTAATTTTTCATTCTTCTTACCCTTGGATGAGGGTTTCTATTTTTCTTTCTGAGTGACTTGTGATGTGGGGAAAAGTGAATGATGGGGAGATCAAGAGGAAAGCTTTTCTTTCCTCCAAGGAGAGATGAAAGTTTCACTGCGGATTTCCCTTCAATCACCTCACGCACATTACATTTAAAAGAAGGGGGAAATTCACTAGATCCAATCACTTAGGGAAGATATTGAATGTTAAATGAATTGATAATTATGCGGAGATAAAAATCTAATCCCTCTTTTAGAATGGAAAATGTTGTTTGGAATTAAGTGTTTCAAGACTAAGTGTAAAAGTAGCAAATAAATAATTATAACTTGAAATGGAAGCGTGGGATGAAGTTGTGTACCTGGATTTGGCTATAATATGCCAAGACAAAGTTGCCCTACAAATTTGAGGAAACGTTGTCAGGACCGTGTTGAAAGTGCACATAGTCCTTTGAAAAACCCGCAAAATGAAAAGGGTTTGTTTGCCTCTATAAATGGAGTCCAAATCTCTAAAAATAGCAAGGCACCTGCAACCTACACATAGAAAAGAGAGGAAAAGGGGTTAGGATTGGGGGTTTGCCTTCAGGTCAAATCCCAGTTTTGGAATTATCAAATGATGAAAGAAAGTACTTGCAAGTAAATGTAAATGAAAGATTGAAATGTAATTCACCTCAAGGGAGGATGCAATAGAAATGTAGATAGAATTGCTTGTGTGAAATTGAATGATGAAAGAGATCTCCTCTTCAATGGTTGAATCCTTGACTTGAATGCAACACCTAGCCTTGAAGAGACTTAAGATGCTCAATGTTTGAAAGGGATGCTTGAATGCACTTGAATGCTTGATCAGCTGAATCTTCATCTATCAGAACTCATTGTTATGCAAGTCAGAGGGCAAAAATGGATAGCAAGTATGAGCACATTAAAATCAAGGGATTGACCGAAGCCCTAACCTATCCCCATGTATTCAAACCCCAATGGGTTAAGTTTGTTTTAAGCAGAGTTCATGATGACTTCATGTGGCTAGAAGAGCAACCGTTTAAGATCACCAAGGAAATCATTCATTTGATCACCGGTTACCCTATTTATGATCATGCCCAAGCTCAGAAAATGATATCACAGAAGGAATTGATCAGTTTAACCGGAGTAGAATCTGATTGCAGAGGACTGAAATTGAACAATGTCACTGATGCAGAGCTAAAGTTTGCCATTAGAGTAATAGGTTATTGTTTCTTCCAATCAGCAAGGGAAAACAATGTACCCTATGCAGCAATAGACTTAGCTTATAAAATTGTGAAGAAAGGCATGAAAATTGATTTATGTGAGGTATTGCTGAAAAACCTGTTTGAGAATCTGAACACCATAAGGAAGCCAAAGAAGAACAATTCGGCCAATACCCTAAAGTTTGGATCACTGTTAATATGCATGTTTTTCTATTTTGAAAAATTCTTTCCATCAGTCGGTAAAGTTGTTTGGGAACTACACCAACCAATCACCCATCAAATCAATGACTTCATCAAGAAGCTAGGTGATAACTTTAATGATATTATGGATGATTACTTTAGCAAGTTTCAGGAAAGGATGCATAACAGGTACCGAATTCCACCCAAGCTAGTGGAGAAATACAAGGATGACATATGTTTTGAAGTGGACACTGATTACTGCTATGTTAATGTTGTGGAACCGAGAACCCAATCTTTACCACCAATGGGTTATGAGATTGATTGTGACATCACACAACAACAGATAGATGCTTTTCTAACATTGCCAAGGCATGCTACCGAGCTGAGGTATGGAACATATGAAGAAGTGAAGGAAAAAATAAAAATGAGCATTGTAGTACCCAAGGCTACAAGGAAGGCAACAAAGATGATTAAGACATTAACGGAGAAATTTGGAGAAGGTTCTTCCTCCACACCTGTCAAAGGCACTATAGTAATCACCAAAGAGGAATCTGAAGCCCAAGAGGCAGCTATAACACTGAGCACCGAATTGCCTAAGGGAAAAGTGTTGAAAAGAAAGAAACAGGATACATCAAAGGTATCACCGACTCCTCCAGCAAAGCGACCTAACACAAGAGCATCTGCAGCTTCACCGAGTAAGAAGACAAAGAGTGTTGTCGCACCCAAGGTAGCAAAAACTTACAAGAAATCTACTCGGAGACTCATTTTGACCAAAGAGTCTAGTGACACTGAATCTAAAGATGCAAGAAAATTTCAGATTGTCAAGAGCAAAAAGGTAAATGTACATAGTGTAGAAAAATTTTGTGCTAATCTGAAGCAATATGGTGGATTTGGAGCATTCAGATATGTTAAATATGAATCCAAATCTGATGATGAAAAGAGACAAATAGAAGAAGTTGTCATCTGCACACTATTGAAATTCCGATTGGCCCCATTGGAATTATCTAAATCTCTTCCAAATGAATTGTATTTACATATTGACAACAGGTGGAAGTATGCCATGGATTTAGAGAAATAGATGAGAGAAAGAAGTCTAGTACATCTTTTCCCAGACATGTCCATGAGATCATTGAACATTTGAAAAACTGCCACACAAAATTCCTAGTCAAGCAAAGAGCCTTGAAATTGATGAATGGCCTTTACTTGGATGTAGAGAATGAGACCAAGGAAAAATGGTAGGAAATATTTTGCATTAAGAATGTTGGTGAACAAGCTGAAGTTAAAATAGTTGATGTCACCGAGCAAGTTCCTGATATCACCGAGCGAGACCTTGTTGACACTATACAAGTAGATGAGGATATCATGGACACCGAGGCACCTGAACAGGAAATGATCGAAGGGAATGCATATGCCAAACTGGTATCTAGTTAATCAGTTTTGGAGCAAGTTCAGCCCTATCCTCCGGTCACTCAGTCTACTTCAAACGAGGCCCCTCAAGATACTGAACAAGGGACAGAAGGTCACAAATCTACAAAAGGAGAAACTGCTTCTCTGGCCACCAGGGAACAATCTTCACAAGCTCCTTCTAACACTGAAAATGTTACATCTGAGACCCCAAGCACTAAAGCACCGAAGGACACAACAAAGGCTACATCAGAGGTTAAAGAAACCGACCAAAGTGTTGCCTCTACTGAGCAACCTACCGAGGGTCACCAAGCCTCACAAGCCATTGTTCTAGTTCAACCGACAAAAGGTAAAGAAAAGAAGATGAAAAAGCATAGTTTCAAATTAGATTTGTCTAAACCAATAGTGTATCCCAACGTTGGTATATCCAAATTAAAAGGGCAAGCACTCATTGAATTCAGAGAACTATGCAAAGCCAAAGCTGAACAGGAGAAGCAAATGGCTATTCAAAAGAAAAATAAAGTACTTCAGAAGGTGAAAGCACTCTTAACCGACATGCTACCTGAAGCTACGGTAACCAAAGATGCAACCATCCACATTCAACTGGATGAACTCCTAACCAAGATAGAGACATCTGGAGTAGATGCATCCGAATATTTGAGCAAGTTAAAGGACAAGGAGCTCACTACTAAAATGATTGAAGAGGTACAGAAAGCTATTATCATTGGCAAAGTTAAACTTGTCAAATTTATTGTTGAGTTGTCCCCTCAACTCAAGCACATTCTTTATTTATTTCAGAAACTCTGTACATTCTCTCTATTCATTAAGGACATCAAAAATAAAACAGAAGCAATTGAGAAAGAGATCACCGGTCTCTCTAATAAGTTGACCACTGAGCCACATTCCATTCAGGATTTTTATACCAAGCTACAACAGCTCATGGCTCAACAATTGGAACTGAGGAATGAAGAACACAAGATCAGGATGGACATAATGACACTTCAAACATTATTCCTTCCTCATCTTTCATCCGTCCAACAGCAAATCACCAAAGCTACCTCCCTATCCACTCAGTAAGAAGGAAGCACCTTAGATGGACTAATCTCACTGTTAGCTGACATTACAGCTCAGAATTCACTTATGGACAATGTTAAGGATGCCCTCTTTGCCGCTCTCACCGATGCCAAGACAAAGTACAAATCCATTTTTGACCAGTTGCCACCACTGAATGGTAACTAAGTTTAGATGTTTGTCAAAAAGGGGGAGTGAGTATCATATCAAAGTATACATGGGAATGTAGTATACAGGGGGAGTATATACCAAGCAAAATAGAGTATTCAAATGCACAGTCAATTTTGATAGGGAACAGAGAACAGAGTAGTGAACCGAGTAGTTTTCACAGAACATTGATCACCGAGCATGTAAAATCAGAGTTTTGTACAGTATAGTGATAAGGGGAGTATATCTAAATATACTATTTCATTGACTAATGTATATACTGTCTGTTTAGTCAAATTTTGCAAGTATATAGATTTTTGAGCTATGACTTTGAAAGTAGTTTTGTCAAACATCTCAACTAATGTCAAAAGGGGAGATTGTTACTACTTATTAAGTTGCCATTAGTTTTATATCCAAAGTCATTCTATATACTCTAGTCGGTTACCTCTACCGAAATATTCAGTCGATATGCATAGAACAGTCGGTTAAAGAAGAAAGTATTCACAGAGCCCAATATACACTGAGTTGTCTACCGAGCAGCAATAATGATACACCGAGTGAAATGTTTTACCAAATTCGTTGAACCTAGACACACATGTGTAAACGTGTTACAAGATCGAGGAACATAGAACCGTTATCACATTGGAAATTGCACTTAAGGATTGTGTATGATTTTGAGGTCATCTAACCAGTGAAATATTTTGTATGGTTATTCATTCGATAAATCATGTTTGTAAGGTCGAAGCAATGAATCAGATCACCGACATAAGAGATATATTTATACATCATGGATTAAGGATAAAAGTGTGACACACAGAGAGAGATATAGAGGTGTATGAAGCAAGACATGTGTAATACATAAGAAAGCATTGAGTGTTATGACTGTTACAGAGACATAGAGGTCACCGAGAAGGATTTTAGAGAACAGTCAAAGAACAGAGTAAACAGAAGGGTTTACTGAGTTATTCTATGGGTTACTGAGGTATGCTATAAGCAAGGTAATCTCATTTTGAGCACATAGAATCTGCTATAACATTTCAGATGTAAAGTTGCAGATATTTGTAATGATTTATTATAATATTTTGAAGTTGTAAGAGAAACCTTTAACAGGGTAAAAGACTCTAACAAAGTCTATAAATTGTAAAGTCTTTAACCAGGTGCAGCATTTAGAATAAGTGTTGTAAAATCCTTTAGCAAGGTAGATCTATAGATCTTAATACTCCTAACAGGGTAAGCTATCAGAAATAGCTGAACATGTAGCTCTAACCGAGCACTCTTTATTATTGCAGTAGTGAAGTTGTGGGTGCCATCCCCACCACAATTTTTCTCTCTAACCAAGAGTTTCTGCGTAACCAAAATATATGTGTTATGGAGTGAATCATGTATGATTGTTATCTATTTGTTTTAGCTTTATGTTATGTTGCAGCAGTTTTTGGTTTATGCATAACAGTAAAGATATTGTTGTTAAAAGGTTTTGAAGTACTGATTCACCCCTCCCCTCTCAGTACATTAGCTTTCCATATTGGGCCTAACAATATTCATCAATTAGGATTAATAGACTGATTTTTCATCATAGGCCAACATAGGGGAACTTTTCCTGCTTTCCAAATGAAAAGCCCAATGAAAAGTTTGGTCAGAAGGGGCCCAAAATATGGCAAGGATAGGAGCACCATGCCCCTATCCTACCCTAAATTCAGGACATGAAGCAAGTTTAGGTAGTGTAGGAGTGCGTAAAAAGTGCATTTTTTGGGGATTGAGCAAGTCTCAAGTCTTCGATCAGGCTTGGGGATTCAATTCGCCAATGTGAAGACCCTAATGTGGTAAAAAATTGCAAGGGTCAAGATTTTATGACAATACATTTAGCCCCCACTTTAGCGGGAGTATAAGCGTACGCCAATACTATCAGTAAAGTACAAGGAAACAAGAATGAAAGACTTCTACCACATCAAGGAGGCAAGATGCACCAAGCCCCCAATGGACCAAGGATCTTATGACTTTGATTGACAAAGTAAAAGGGAAGATCGAGAAGGGGAGAACCATGACTACAAGTAGCAAGGTTCTCCTCACTATGTCATGAAAATAAATGATACCAAAATTACAAAGCAAAGCCCAGTTCACTAAGTAACTTTAAGTATCAAGAAGAAAAATATGAGCCGAGTGTATGCCCCAACGTTAAAGCGATCGCACACTCCTTATCGAGAGCAATTTCTTTAAGGTAGGATACAGCCAAGAGAGAGAAAAGAGAGGGAGCACATTATCACAAGGATTTAGCCCCCAATCAAGGAACAAAACCAAGGATAATTAACACAAAACACGAGGTAGTTTCACTTTCCTCAGGGTCAGTATGTTGTATGATAACTCATGTATATTATATATTATGCATATAATAATCATCATTCCCTAAAGAAAGGAAACTTCCTTGGAAGAAAGGGAACACAAGTTTCTTTTGAGTCAACATGAAAGAGACCAAAAGAGATCTCATGCTTTGCATCGTCCCCAATTAGATATTAAGGGAAAAATAGAAGAACAGGGATACACATGGAAGAATAGCCACAAAAGAGCAAGAGAGGAGAGAGGGAGAAGACCTATGGTGCTAATGCTACTAATCTAGCACAACATCCACCTCTCAGTCTTGCCGATCACTATTTTGGGAAGGCAGGCAACACGCTAGAGGATAGACATTGAGCACAACAGATGAAGCTATCATAAGATCCAAACAAGGACTATGCTCATGTGGTAAGTCACTATGTTCGACTCTAAGAGCTAGGATTAGGGATTTTGAAAATTTTGCTGATAAATGTTTGTCAACATCAACATATTCATAGTCAATATTAGAATCATTAGAGATGTATTGCCATCATGAATAATATTTTCACCTATTTCCTCATCAAGATTTATAGAAAGAGGAGCTCGCAAATGAATAGAAGTAAAACCATCACATATTTTTTGCAATTTACAATTTGGAGATTTAGGTTCAACATCTTGCTTAGGAGAAAAGGGAATCTTGTCAACTATTGGAGTTCTAGGAGATTGAATATTTTGAGAAATAACTTCATGATCTCGAGCACGACGTCTTCGTTGGTGGTCTTTTGCACAATGATTTTGACAAGTCTTAGTGGAAGGCTGAGAAGAAGGAGGAACATTAGTTGAAAGAGGAATATTCTCCTCTTTGATAGTTGAAGGTTTAGGTTAAGGTATTTTAGGTTGAACAAGAGGAGAGGCAGGCCTCTTCTCTCTATAAGAGGAAGGAGGTGGAACTGCACCATATAAAGGAGGAATATTAGGTGTAGGAAGGAGACTGGGTCCATCATGGTGAGGTGGTACAGGTCTAACCTTAGAAGGAATATTGTTTTTCTTCTTAGGAGAAGGTATAGTTACATCCATAGGAATAGGTTGAGGATCTTTCTTAGGAGGAAGATTAGTTCTATATGTTAGGGGAAGAACTTCATCTTCAACAATGATGGGAATGTCAATTGTTGGGGATCTAGGTTAACTTAAGGATAAGATCATATCTTTCTTCCATTTTTTATAAGATTGGAAAAGAGCATCGCTCCTTGGTGGAAGATATTGAAATTGTATAGGCCAAAAGAAATCAATAGGAACACCTGGGTTTCTTTCGGATGGTCAAAATAAGTTGTGGTTAACAGTTATGATTTCTCCGTTGTGGGTAAATTTCAAACACATGAATTGGAGAAGTAATAACCTTCATGGAAGATAGCCAAGGGTATCCCAACTTCACACAAAATTGCACGGAAGAAGGAATGATAACAAAGTTGACATCTATAAATTTAGTGTAAACTTCAATAGGAAGGGTGATAGAACTAATGGTAGGACAAGAGAATCCATCAAATAACTTCACAACCACATTAGAATCATCATAGATTGGTTTATGCAAATGTAAAGTGAAAAGATACTCCTCAGTGATGACATTAACCATGCAAGAGGGATCAACAAGAGAACCATGGAAAGGTATGTCCTTAACCTTCACAACTATGTATTAAGGACCATCGGGTGCTCTAATGGTCTCACTAGGGTCAAATATAATACAAGGATCCTTAGGTGTGTCTTGTTTTTCCACCATATTCACTAAATTCAGAGTTGTGGTAGTGAGATCAAAAGGAGAGAAAGATGTATGTTCAGTATCAATCACGTTAGAGGTATGAGAAGGCAAAGGATCAATGAATATCTTAAGATTTTAATTAGGAGGAGCTACTGATTTGTTTCCCTTATCATTCACACCTACCACAGATATAGTATTATTATCAATCAAATCTTGAATCTTACTTTTCAATGCAAAACATTTCTCAATGTCATGACCAGGCTGACAATGAAATTAACAAAAGCAATTGTTATCAAAATAAGGGGATGCTAGCTTAGACGGATCAACTGGTTTTATAGGAGGAAGTTTGATAACATTTATTTGTAACAACTGAGACATAATACTATGTAAAGATTCATTCAAAGGAGTAAACTGTCTTTCTCTTTTGAAAAATTTAGAAATAGGAGTCACACCTGTTGTAGCATTCACATTGTTGTTGTTGATTGTATCATTGAATTTGACGAAGCCTTTTGTTGGTTTGAACTTTGCAAACGGTTGTTGAAAACTCTCCCCCTTATCACTCAGAGCCATAGGAGTAGATTGCTCCATTTGACTCACAACCAATTGATAATTATGGAGTGTTGCACACAAGTACGGAAAGGAAGTAAACTCGGACAAAAGAAGCTTTTCCCTAATATCTTTTTGCAAATTAGAAATGAAAATTCTTTGAATGTCATTATCAGGTACATGAAAAGAAATTTGAGCACACAAATTCTTATATCTACCAATGAAATCAATCACTTTTTCTTTAACACCTTGTTTACAATGCATTAAATTAGACAAAGTAATTTTACGACCAATATTGTTTTGAAATTAATGTTGGCACAGTCAAAGTAATTTGGGCACACTAAACTTGGATTGACTCATGGAAACAATTTGTTGTTGTAAGTTGACAAGCAGTTTGAACCTTGCATTGTTAATGGTCGGTTCGGTAGAAGAATTGATGTTAGACATGGTTGATTGCGAAGGTGGTGTGATATTATTGAAGGAAGGCATTGATTGAGAATACGGTGGTGGGACATTATGATAAGTAGGCATAGGTGATGATTGAGTAGGAAGAGGGACACTTAAAGGAGGAATAAACTTGTTGAATGAATTGCCCCCCTGTGTCACATTGATTGGTTGAGGGATAATAGTAATGTTTATTGAAGACATGGGTAAAGTTGCAGGATTAAATGAAGAAGAGGGATTGCCCCCATGACTAATTGTTGTAGCGATGATATTTTGAGTTGAAGTAGCCATGATGTTTGAGTTAAAAGTAGGAACACTAGTCATAGGAGTGGTCAAAGGAATAGAATGATTGATTTATTTTGAAGGTTGTGAATAACCTAGGGTTTCAGCACAACTCTTTATAGGCATGACATTAGAATCAACAATATGAGCAATGCCACACAATATATCAATTCCATTCTTATCACTTTGAATCATGCATTTAACACCTTTAATTAGTGGAAGAGCTTCACTATTACGGTATTATTGGGACATCCATTGTTGGAAGTTATCAAATTGATTGTCCAATTTTGAAAGTTGATCTATGGAAACTCTAGTTAAAGCTTCTTCTTTATCATGGGATTCATCAATTGGATAGATAGGGACACGATTAGGATGGGAAGAATTAGCATTATCCTCATTAAAGAAGTCACCCAAATTAGGCTCCATCACCTCGATAATTAAACTTTGGGAAGCCTTAATTCTAATGCTTCATCTAACAGGGATAGTATCGATAGGACTAATAGTGGTAAAACTCATGCACTAGAGGGAAAATTTGAATTTTTGAATTATAGGAACAAAGTGTACAAAAATTGAATAATGCAAAATTTGAGAAAATAATGATTCAACAATTTGAACTTTGTTGAAAAGGAGAAAATGTCACAATTTTCAAAAATAATTTTATGATGAATGAAAGGAAATTGGAATTTTAAAATTAGGGCCAATGGGATACCACTTAATTTTAAAACTGACAAAATTAGAATTTTTAAAATCAGGGCAGATTATAATTAACCACTTAAGTTTTAAAAAATTCTTGAAATTTGAAATGTTGAATTTTGAAGGTATTTTCGATTTTAGAGGGATCAAAAATCAACAAAATCAGCCAATTTTTTGGATTTAAGCTATTAAACACAGTCATAATAGTCTCCCAAAATTTCGGGAAAAAAGTCAGTGACCGTGTTGAAAATGCACATGGTCCTCCCAACTTTTTCAGAAATTTCCAAGGATGAAAGTTACGATGATTTTAAAACTAACCCCCCAAAATTGGTGGATTTTACAATCTCTAGAGAGGCGAAATCAAGGTTTGCATGTGAAAATAAGACCCTATTAGAATTTTGAGAAAAAAAGAGGAATTGAATTGCAAATTTGAAAAGGGTCAAACCTAATGGATAGAGACACCTTGAAAATTGTTTAGAAAACTAAAATTGGTTGAAATTGATTGAGATTTGCACAAAATCCAATTAAATTTGAAATTTTGGGTTTTAGGACCTAACCACTTAATCTTTGAATTTTTTTAAAAGGAGGGAAAATGAAATTTTGAATTTTAGGAAAGAGAATAAGTCTGAAAACAGTCACAAATCTGAAAATTAAATGGAAATTCAATTTTTGCACAAGTTCAAGGTGATTTTTGAAAATTAGGGTTTTGACAATTAACCTCTTAATTTTATGAATTTGATTTGCAAATTGAACAAGACAATGAAGTAATTGAATTTGACAAACAAAGCAATTTTTAGATCTAAGACAATAGCTTAGATCTGCTATAGGAAGAGTCTATGGCCATTGACAAGCAGTTTGAACCTTGCATTGTCAATAGTTGCCAACTTGAATGTGCCATTATCAAACACTTGTTCAATTTCAAAAGGGCCTAGCCACCTAGTTTGTAATTTCCCCAAATTATCCTTAAATATTGAATCATACAATAAAGCCCAGTCCCCAGCATGAAAATTTTTAGGTTTGATTTATTTGCCATGCCACTTCATACGATGTTGTTGGCCTAAAAGTGTATTCTGCAATGTTGATTTCCTCAATTCATCCAACTGATTGAGATTTAATATTCTTCCGTGTTGTGCCTCTGACAATTGCATACCCAATTGTACTATTGTACGCAGAGTTTTATGCTCAAATTCAATGGGCATGATAGCATGTTTACCATAAACCAGTTCAAAGGGTGTAAACCCTATTGTTGTTTTCCAGGATGTTCGGTAGGCCCAGACTACTTCTAGGAGGCGATTTGCCCAATCTTTCCTATGGAGTGCAACTATTTTTGTGAGGATGGCTTCAATTTCTATGTTAGTCACTTTAGCTTGACCATTGGCCTGAGGATGATAGGGCATAGACTTTTTATATCTGATATTATACTCCTCTATCATAGCAACAATCGGGTTAGATGTGAATTGTGCACCTTGATTAGTTACAAGTTCTCAAGGTATTCCATATCTGGTAAATATATCCTCATACAAGAACTCTGCAACTTTATTGTCCCTGATACGTTTCATTGATTTGACTTCAACCCATTTAGTGAGGTAGTCGGTATAGACTAAGATGTAAGATTTTCCATTAGATGGAGGATCAATTGGACCAATGAAGTCCATACCCCATTTATCAAATGGGGTAATAACTACCTGTGGATGCAATGGCATCTAATCTGACTTTGTTGGGCACCCCATCCTCTAGCATCTATCACATTTTCTAGTATAATTAGTTGCATCCTTATGTAGGGTAGGCCAATAATACCCTGTGTTAAGTATATTCATTGTTGTTCTTTTAGCTGCAAAATGACCACCACAAGGTTCATCATGGCATGCATGGAGGATGTCAAATGTTTCATCTTCTCAAATGTTTTATCTAATGTGACTTTGTTGGGCACACCTCCTCTTTCAACTCGCCATTAAGGAACATCGTCTTGACATCCATTTGATGGATCTTCCATCCCATTTGTGCTACAAGTGAGATCACAACTCGTATAGAAGTATATCTGGCCATTGGAATGAATGTCTCCTCATAGTTTATTCCCTCCTTCTGAGAGAACCCCTTGGCCACAAACCTTGCCTTGTATTTCTCGATGCTACCATCTGCATCGTGCTTGATCTTATAGATCCAACGTGATCCAACCACTACCCTATATGTCGGTCTAGGCATAACCTTCCACACACCGTTCTGTATTATTGAGGTATACTCTTAAACTATCGCATCTCGCCAAACCTGATGTTGTGCAGCCTCCTGATAGTTGGAAGGCTCGCCATCTACCAACTGACTAATTGACACCATATAATCATTATATCTGGTTGGTTGTCTTCGTTGTATACTACTCATCCTAGGAGTACCCACAAACGCTTGAGTATCCCTATATATATGTTGAACCTCACAATTCTTGCTGCCAATTGTAGAGGATGAAATATTAATCCCCATATCTTCCCGATGCATCTCTTGGATTTGCTGCATTTGTTGCTCCATATTCTACAAAATCTCAACACCTAAGCCTATGCTTGTGCTAATAACTATACTCATGCTTCGCTACCCCTGATCCAATTGAACTATCATTGGAGCTTCTATTGGCTGCTCACTTTGATCATTTGTTGGCAAATCTTTGGACCTCCTAAATGCCTTTTCCTCCATGAATTTGACATCACGCCTGACTACAATGCTTTTGGTCCCTGGAATAAATATCTGATATGCATTTGAGGTCTTGCTATACCCCATAAAGTACCCCCTCTCTGCAGTCTGATCTAACTTGGAACATGTATCCTCTGGAATGTGACAATATGCCAAACTCCCAAATATCCTGAAGTGACTGACATTTGGCTTCTTCCCAGAGAACGCTTCCTCTAGTGTCATCTTCCCCAGTACCTTATGTGGAACCCTGTTTTGTATGTATATTGTCGTACTACATGCCTCTACCCA
Source organism: Cryptomeria japonica (assembly GCF_030272615.1). NCBI lineage: Eukaryota > Viridiplantae > Streptophyta > Pinopsida > Cupressales > Cupressaceae > Cryptomeria > Cryptomeria japonica. The sequence continues at coordinate 296,567,778 of NC_081406.1, read as the reverse complement.
TAAGTAGCATTGCATATCATGGTCATACAATGTAGCCCTTGTTGCCTCCAATATAGAATGATTCTTCCTCTCAACAACCCCATTCTATTGCGGATTGTAAGGAACTGTCCACTCTCTCTTGATTCCTGCACTGGTACAGAACTCCTAAAACTCTTTCCCTTTGTACACTCACCTCCATTGTTTGATCGAAGAACCTTCACCTTCTTTCTTGTCGAATTCTCCACAAGAGCTTTGAACTCTTGGAAGCGACTTAAGACCTCATTCTTCATCTTTAAGAAGTAAATCCAGGTCTTTCTAGAGAAATCATCAATAAAAGCTACAAAGTACTCATATCCTGTGAGAGATTTCATCGACATTGGTCCACATATGTCTAAATGTACTAGATCAAGAACACCCTTGGATCTGGTGTCACTCCTTGGAAAAGTTGCTTTCGCAAACTTCCCCAACACACATCCCTTACATACATCATCATGATTTGTGCTCACCTCTCGAACACCTATCAGTGTTTCAAAAACCAATTTAAGTGCTCCATGATGTATATGGCTCATCCTCCTATGCCATAGGTCTCCTGGATCTCTAGAACTAATGTTGTTCATAAGTGTCTTAGGAGTGTCAAACTAAAACCTGTAAAGTCGGTCGCTCCTAAATCCAATAACTATGGGTGATTTCCAATCCTCATGCTTCATTAGCACATGTGCCCCTCTAAAGAGTACATTGTACCCTTTATCATGAAGGATAGATATGGAAATTAGATTCATACCTAAGCCTAGCATGTGCAACACATCATGAATGGGAATCGACTAGCCATTCTCCCTCTAAAATAAAACAATCCCTTTCCCAACTGGATTAAGTTTGGAGTAGTTCCCCATAGAAATATGAATTTTGATGTCCTTCTCCTTATAGCTGGAGAAGTAGTCTCTAACTCTTGTCATAGGAAATGATGCCCCATTGTCTATATACCAAGCGCCCTATGAGGTTGAGCTATTCAGACAAGCTATGAGAGAAAACTCATCCTCCATTCTACCATAAATCTCATCTACACTTGTTGAAGTTGTGTCTGCTTCTTGCCTTTCTTTTCATTTTTCTTCCTTTGCAAGCAATTGTTGACATAGTGGCCAAACTCGTGACAACCATAGAATTTGATCTTAGACAAGTCCTTTTTCTTCTTCTCATCTTTTGAATTCGATCCTTTTCTAGACCCCCTCTTTGCTTTCCCTTTTCCTGTTAGGGCCTCACTTTTCTGACTTTTACTACTAGTTCCATTGACAAGACTTAATCTAAGCTCCTCCTAAGTGAAATCATTCCATAGTCTATCCCAACTTGGTAAGGTGTCTTGTCCATTTATAACTTGAACAAAGACATCCCACTGCTTAGTAAACCCATGCAGGGTTATTCGTACTAGCTTGTCGTCATTTGGTTTATCTCCAATAGATGCTAACTCATCCTTGACAAGTCTAAGTCTGGTGAGATAACTTGTAACATCTTCTCCCTTATTCATCCAGGTATTCCTCAACTTCTCCCTTAGAATCAGCTTCCAGTTAGTGGTAGCATTCTGGTACATATCCAGAATGGTGTCCCACATCTTCTTCGTTGTATCTAACTCTGTGATATGCGAAACTATATGGTCCTTAACACCATCAAGGAGTAGCCTCCTCGTCTTGGAATCTTCCTTCTTGTATGTTATGAGCTATGTTGCATATGTAGGTACAGGTATAACACTAGTCACATATTCCTTGATACCATTCTCTTCCGGCAATAAAGAAATTGTGGCTTTCCAAACACCAAAATTTGAGGCTCCATTCAATCTGTCCTAATCTCTTAAACATGTTGAGGCCATTTAAAAAAAGAGTAAAACCCAAAAAAAAAATGGAAAAGGTTGAACTGGGTTTTATAAACCCTCAATTTTGTCTTCCTATACCCGCGCTGAGCTTTTTTCTGCCCTCAGATCAACTCTAATACCATGTGAAAAATCTATTGCAGTTACTAATTATTAAGCTCCTATCTAAATAGATTATTTGAATGCGAAAAATTAATTCACATAAAATATTGCAAATAACACAACTACAATTTCACAAATAAAATCATAGGAACAAAGAAAGAAATACACAAAACAATAAACACAATATTTTTGGGCAAATTGTCCCTGGAAAAACCCCGAACGGAAAACCAGTTCAGCAAATGACAAATTTTTATTAAACTTCAACAAATCAAGAGTTACATAAATTGCTTGCCTCTTACAGACAGAGCTCCGACAATAGTTTTCTTCTCTGGAAATTCTTCCCTCAATTTCTACCACTGAAATTCCAATATTGTTGCATACAACGCTATCACTGTGTCATTACTATCACAGTAAAACTGTTTGTTATCACTGCAAAACTTTCTCAAAAATATTATATTCTCCAAATGCCCATTGATCTCCTCTTATAATCTCTCATTGAAAAAATCAACAGCCACGATCGAATCTTAATGGCTAAGATTATCTTGACTTCATCAAGTACTTTCTTGAAGTTTCCAATTACTTCCTCGAAGTCACTAGAGAAAAATCAATAACTACCTAATAAGTACCTATTAATTATCGTGGGCATGTATGGAGACACTTGTCCGAGCTACACAAAGTAACAAGAAGATATGTGGGCATGGCGAATTCTTGCAATAAAAAATTTGGACCTTGGTAGCCTTCTTGAATGCAAAAACTCACCCGGCCTTTTCTGTGGCCAAAATATGCTCTTGATCAAGCTCTTTATTATTATATATAACAGCTGGGAAAAGAAAAATAAGTTTCAGTAAACAAATTTAGATTTTCATCCCTTCTTTTGGTTTATGATGTTTAAGGCTAATGTGTTATTAGATCTTGCCTACTTTAGATGAACATTCCAAAACAGAACTTCCAATTCAAAAAAGAATTGGCCATTTGGGAGAAGTCCCTCCTCCAATTGAAACCCAGGTGGAAATCAATAATGCAAAGCCAAAAAAATTTCTATTAATAGCAATCAATGATAAAAACGATATTCTGATAAAAGAAGCTACAAAACAATGAAAAAATCTTCCTACAAATCATTCATCATCCAAAGCATGTCTAAGAGCCACAGTAGCTAGCACATGTTGGTATAGGGAAACTAGTGTTGGTTCAGGTAGCTAATTTGTTGACTTGCATGGGTTTGCATGCATTGTTATACATCTCCTACCTATATCGTGTCCACATGTAGGACAACTATCTATAAATATAATGGCATATAAAATTGCATCAGCTAGAAGATGCAATAAGAGATGTGTATTAATTATTCTTCACAGTATTCCTCTCTTTTATTGGACAATGGTGGTAAATGAGGTGTTGTGAACATGCTCTTTTCGTGATCTATTTTTACTAATCATTTTTTTTAGTTTAATTTTGTTGGCTTTGAAACTTAAGGGATTTTATTTTTTTAAGGGCTTTGAAATGACGGACATTTCATTTTCTTTTAATATATTTTCTATTTTGTTGTCATCCTTGTTATGTCCAATCTTTGTGATTGATTTCTTATCCTACCTCTTCATTGATTATTTTTTTATACTTTGTGAAAAGAGCTCCTTGTTTACTTTTGTTTACAAGTAACTTGAAATTTTGTTTTATGGTATTTGTATATTTTTTTGGTCTTCACGATGCTTAGGAAATCTTTTAAGTACTAATCTAAAAATTTATTGAAATTCAGGATTCATGGAATTGTTATTACATTAGAGTTTAATTTTATATAAATATTCTTATTACTTAATTTTAATGTTGGGTTTTGAAAAGGTGTGATAACTTTCCATATGGCTATTGCTTCTTAGAAACAAACCTTCAATGCTTATTACTACAAGTGGTTATTATGCCACACTTGAAGAAATGTGTAGCATAATTTCTCGCATTGAATTCAACTTTAAATACTTGTCTTTGGCAATTGTGCTAGCATTTGAGAAAATTATATGTACATTTTTTTTTTGTATTTTTTAAAACCAATTTTTAGAACCATTTGAAAAAACGTTTTGATTGAAATAAAGTTGATCGAGTGTAAACCTATATGAATTATTGAGATATTATTTTACATCCATCCACTTTTTTAATCAATGCATATAAATTTTTTTTAATTTATATTATTAAATATTTAAAATAAATAAAATTAAATTTCTTAACTGTTTTATAAATTACTATTTCATTTTTTAATTTAGTTGATAAGTCATAAATATAATAAAAAATTTGGTAACTTTAAGATGATGTAATATTTTTATATTAATAAAAAAATTATTATCATGTTTATCTAATTTATTTAAATTCCATATTACTATTTAAAGTAATGGTTTAGAACAAAATATATGGTGATTAAATTAAATTTGATGTAATGAAAATAATATTTGTCTCTCATTTTCACTTTTCTAAATTTTGAAAATATATAATATTATGTTTTTGTTTTTGGCACAATTATTTTATGTTCATCTGTACAATATTTGAATTGTCTTACTATTTTTTATAAATAATAATTTAGATTATTATGATGAAATTTAGTTTTATAAAAAAAAATTAATAATAGTAAAAAAATTAATTAATTTTTAAAATTATTTTATAATAAAAAATGATTAGAAAAAGTATAAAATTAAATTATTAAATGTAAAATAACATATTTTATGAATTGAATTATGATCCTCAATCTAATGTAAATATTAAATAATATATACCAAATTAAATAATATGTACCATTGCTTTACGTTAGGAATAGGGTTAGTATTAAGGCTCAATTAGGAATAGGGTTAGTATTGAGGCTCAATTAGGAATAGAGTTAGTATTAGGATTCAAGTACAATATTAAGATTCTAGGATAAAGCTTGGGGTTAGAGTTACATTTGAACTAGAATTAGGGTTAGCATTACGGTTCAATTAGGATTGGAGTTGGTGTTCCTAAGGTTAGAGATAGCGTTAAGATTAGGATTCAATTAGATTATTTCTTCAATTTGTACCCTCCAATTTATTAGTTAGTTTATATCTTACTATCAACGTAACCATTGCACTTCCTTTTGGTGCAAGTGCTAGTTAAGTATAATCAATGAAAATTCATTGATATTGAACATGCATCTATTTGCAATTGTCTCCATCAACAATCTCTTTTGATTGAAATAATCAAGGATCCTAGATACAAAGTTTTTGTGTTGCATATTTTGTTTATCAACTTCTATTCAAGTAATAGATTAAATGCTATAAATGAGATATGAAGGATTGGATATTACATTAGGCATTGATAAGAAGAATTATAGCATATTCCTTTTAGTAGAACACACGTTTGTAATGAATTAGTGCACATTTGTTATTTGAGTTGAGTTTTTTTGTTGTGAAATAACGTTTATGAAATCTTGTCTGACTATGTTGCCTTAAAAAGACACCAATCTAAGCTTTAGTTCTATTCATTTTCCAATAAGCTAAAATGACAACTCTCTAAAGTGTTTCTAATTTATTTTAATTATTTCATGTTTTCAATGCCCAAAATTGATAATATTCAAGGAATCTAGCCAATCATGTAGTCATTAAGTACATCCTTGTTATATTTTATGAGAACACGTCTACTTTATCAATATTTAAGTATAATCAATGAAAATTCATTGATATCAATTCATTGAACATAGGGTAACCACCCAGCTTTTGTGAAGCTTGAAGAGTAGAGGAGAGCACTTGCAAAACTATCTCATGTTCATTGGCCACTAATCTGATAGTCTTGATCATAAAATTTGGCTTACTTTTAGGTGGAGACGATCAGAGAATCAGCTGAAAACACCAACACCACCAAGTTAATATATTTTATACAAACAAGTCTCTAAAGATCAACATTGCAAAGGTTGAAGTCACTATAAAAGATCAAATACTATAGATTCAAGATTGAAGCTACAAATGTAGATATCACTATATAGTTGTGGGACTCAACCAAAATACTTTGTAAATCATCTAATAGATTCTTGAAGCACAACCCTAGATCCAATCACAAAGCACAAGACTAAACCTCAACATAGTTGCAAATCAATCACATAGCTATGAAACTTACTAGGATTAAAAATTAATTTCAAATCTCGTTTTCTTGTTTTATTCTTTTCTTTCCTGTGAATAAAACTTACTGTAAGAATCTTGTGTTCTTCATGTGAAAATCATTCAAATGAAAATCTCTTCCTTTGATTTTAAATATGTTCATGTGTACCCAAACTTATTTAAATCCTAAGAGTAAATCCATTTCTTTTTCCCTCTCTTAATATTGATTAGATCTTCTCAAAACCTTTAATTAATTCATTCCTCCCTGTAAATGAACATGGTTGTCATGAGAGAAATTTTATAAAATCTCATCTCTATTGTATTGCTTGCCTCAATTTCAAGCACAATGTATCTTTTTTGGGCTCCCGTGAAAACATCTGAAACAATTTTCTCTATTATCTTTCATACCTGTGAGTAGATTTTTATTTTTATTTTTATAATAACATTTTTATATATCCCTCTTAAATTGTTAATAGAACTGGAATAAAACCATATATATATATATATATATACCATAAGGAAAAAAATAAAATAAAATAAAGTAGTTTTCAAAAAAAAATCTTTTTGCATAAAATAAATTAAATGGTCAACGTTTGGGGGGCGGGGGGCGGGGTGGCAGGGGGAGTTAATATACCCGTCGGGAAGTGGTACTCTCCACTACCCCTGCGGTCACTATTACGGCAGTGGCCGCAGAGGGAGTGGAGGGGCCCATGGCTATCCCCTCATCACTGCGGGCCTGCACCTGCAGGTCCGCAATGGTGATGGGACTCATGGCCCCCACTCCCCACTTGGCAATAAAAGCCATATTTTAAATTATTTTCGTATCAATTTTTTTTTTCTTTTCTTAATTTAGATTTTTTTTACATTTTCATAAACATAATATATGAAAAAAGAAAAGAAAAGGACTAGTTAATATTGTTTAATTCGATGGGAAGTTATACCTAAAATTAATTTGCAAATTGGAATTTGTTAAAACTTTCTTTAATTTAAATTTTAGTTTAGTAAAGTTAAACTTAGATAAATTTATAAATAATTTGGATCATTGTTATCTAATACTACCAAATCAATCTTTAGTAAATTTATAATTGTAAATTAAATTATACCTAATTTTATAATTGGAATCTTTCAATTTATTTGAGATTTATTGTGTTACTTAGTTGGCATTTTAGATTCATTAAAAACAATTAATTTATATTATTATGATTTGATCCAAAATTTGTCTAATGTCTAAACTAATTGCTTATTTTGAACTAGTGACTCTATAATTAATTATTCTCGTGATAGAAATAAACATTGCTTAATCTTGCATGTAAATTACACTATTCTTGCATCATGTGAATTACTTTACATTATTTGCATTTATTGATGAGCAAGTTACATTTTCATCATCTTCATGCAAGTTACACGTTTAATTATCAATATGCGAGTTTCATAATTGTCATTATTGTGCAAGTTATATTTCAACTTTTGAATATTAAATAATTTAGTTGTAGAAGGATGGTATTTTTTTTCAAGTGGTTCATGAATCCCATAGAAGTAATTATTTCAATTAATTAAGCTTTGCAATGTCTAATTATGCACGTTCATTTCATAATTGTTTCAAGCATGATGCTAATTAAAAGTTTTCATAGCCTCTTAGTTAGAAAACTAAACAAAGGGAGTTGGAAAACAAAAACCTAGCAGCGTTCGATATTTACGGTGCCTCTGGGTCACGCTTACAGGTAATGCCATTGTGTTGAACTGCTGCACTTAACGCCTAATAAAGTTGCATCAACGACGTCTATGGCATCGTCCCTATAAATCGTAGGGGAGTAATAAGGGACACTTGGAAATTAAAATCCAAAGGGAGGGTAATCCCACTTGGATCGATAATTTAATAAGATAATCCTTAAATGATTTTACATCTGCTAAGTTAAACCATAGTAAACCCCTTTAGAGTTGATTGAGTGAAATGCTTTTATAAATTTGATTTAATCTCAAAGAGTCATTGACGATTGACAATTGGGTCAAGGGTGACACTTATGATAGGATTAGGATCTAGTTGTTTTAGGCCACAAGCAATAGGCCATCTTGAGCCTTTGCTTAAGTGCTACCATCATGGGTAGCAACCATAGAGAAACTGTCTGGGACATTGACCCTAGAAAGGGTTGCATACCCACCAAACAGTTTACATTAAACTATAGATTAGAAAATAGAACTACATACTTTACGCCTTGATCCTGTGCCGAAACGGGTATGTAGGCAGTCTAGGGACAAAGTTGTCCCTAGTACTCAGGCGTTTGTGGATGGGGTCTAGGATTTGGTAAAAAGAAGGATTGCGAAGAATCCTAATTTGAAAGATAAGTGTAATAAAAGAAAAAGTAATTCAATGCATACTCGGAAGGAATCTCGTATGGACTCACTTGATTTCCTAAGGTTTTAAGCCAAATTCTGAGGTGGAATTCAAACTTGCATTATGTTATTTTGATTTCTCCTAAGGACGGCGACCTCGGTGCACTCCTATTAGAGGAGTGTAGGACTTAGTGAGTGACTCAGGACCCGAATGGTCTCGATGAGTCTAAGTCTCTGGCCAGAGCACCTCCTATCCCAAGTTAGATAGATGTCTACCCCATATTGGTAGTTGCATATCCTGTATTGGATAGATGAAACCTTTTGTCCCTTATGGACAGATGCCTAACTCGTATGGTTAGATGCTCATCCCGGATGGATGAATGCCTAATCCAAATGGATAGATACCCAGAGTATGCGATTGAATCAAACACAAATGATTAAATCAAATATAAAAAAATAAAAATAAAAAGAGGTCAAAAATTTTGGGTTAAGTATAGTGGGTTATTACATGTGGTATCAGAGCAAAGGTTTAAATCTAGGCCTTGTGCTCACTTCAATTTACACAACTAAGGGAGTGTCTTGCAATGGTAGACATTAAATTATAAAATCTTAAATCAAGAACTAACTACATAATTTAATTTTTAGCTAAAACCCTAGATGGCTAGAGGAAGGAGAAGAGGAAGAGGAAGAGGAAGGGGAAATGGAAGACGTGCTACCACTAGGAGACAAAGGGAAGCTAACCATGAGGAAAATCATGAAGAAAACCATGAGAAAAACCACGAGGGAATCAACAAAACCAAGGGAATAACAAAGATGGAGTTGAGGCTATAATCAACCTGCTAATCGAACCAAGGGATAAGATCAACTTCTTGCAGCAATCAATGCAGGACCTTAGGGCAAGGCAAAATGACATTGAAAATCGAAGTGGAATTGAAAATGGGAACCCCGGTAGCAATCAAGGGAATGTGATGGACAATAGAAAAGAAAATAACATGTTGGAACTCTCTAAGGATTTGAAGAAAATCACCCCCCCTAAGTTCGATAACATGTATTGCATTGCTCCCACAAGAGGATGTGATCGCTTTAACAAGAAACCATAGATAATTGAATCTCAATTAATCATTAAATCAAATAATCAATTTAATCCAATAACCATCAAAGTTAATTATAAAATAATCAAATAATTTCACATCTCCAAATAAATAACCATAACTCTAAACATTTAACGCCAAAGGAAGAGCACAACACAAAGCTCTAACCTCAACTTACGTCGTGGCGTAATTGACAATGTACACAACTTAAACCTAGAGTGTGTGAGGGAAACTATGTCATCTCCGACAACTAGCCATTGGGATAAAGACACGCTCAGACCTGTGAAGCCAAGTGGAGTCGATGTTGGAGTCAATGTCTGATACCTGCAAACCAGCATCAAACACTAAACACAACATAAATGATACATATACATCATGATAAACATACAAGTGATAGAGAATCACAACAGCATATGCTGGCAATGAATGATATGACATCGTCTCTACTTGCGAAGACAATCACACATAATAACATCAAACACTACATAGAATCATAATCATAAAATAGGGTTAGTACCATCATAAATCATACAACCCACATGAGCAATGATCACATGTAAATCTATGAGTCATATAAATCTATCTATCAAGGTGGTACTACGCAATAACATCCATAAGAATCATCAAAATGTCATATATCATATAATATGTCTAGCATCATCAATCACATGAATCCTCAAAACATAATTAGCCATATCAAATAATCATAAGTTCATACAAAGTCCTAATATCAATGATACCATCTAAGATAGCAGTAGGGTCATAAATAACCATCTAAGTATCCATCATAAGTCTATATGTCTATTAGAATGCAAATCAAAATGCAAGTCTAGAAGGGACACTACACAAATTTGCATATAATGAAATTAAATTGAAACATGTAGTTTTGAGAATTACCTAAAGATATCAGCATATATTAGAATTTAAAGCACACCAAAAGGCTTTCTGAAGTTGGGAAATCTTGAAATATTGGTAATTTTTATTCAAACCAAAGTCCTCAACATCTTTATGGTCTCCTTGCGCAACCATATAGTTTCTCAATAAATAGTAACTATTATTTGAACAGAAGTAAACGTCAAACTTGGTGTAAGGATGTACATCGGGGTTGTTTTTTACATCTTTGATGTAAAATCCTTGTAAATATCAATGTAGAAGAAAGGAATTAGTATTCTTGTATAATTACAAAGATATATGGAACAATAACATTTTGATATAATAATGTTCCCTTATTAAGTGGTTCTACATCGATCGAGCTTGATACACAAATTTTGTCAAAATTTTGATGGTGTAAATTAATCACCTGCAAATTGCTTACACTGCAAGAGATTTTTCTACACCCGAACAAGAATTGCCCAATCTTTCTACTGAAATGGTAAGTGAACAAACTTCCCTTTCCAACGCATACTTGTAGTAAGAGAAAAATTAGTAAGACAAAAAGAACTAAACTACCTTCTATGTAGAGATTTTAATTACAGTTTACAGAACAAAAAAAGGTAAAGTTTTCTCATCTACAAACTCAAAATTGATGCCAGAAAAAAAAATGATAAAGATTTAAAACAACTCAAAAACCTCTTCAATAATCTGTGATGTACCTACTGCAATGCACTGTCCATGTTGGAAGTTTGCCACATTGTCCTTCTGGAATTCCAAAGCTTGCAAATTTGATCCATCCTTGGCTCTATCTTAGGCTCACACATAGTACGGTTTCAAGATCAAGTGGTCACTGATATTGGTTCCTCTAACCTTAGACTTCTAAGCTCTAGGTTTTATTTTGATATATGTTTTGAACTTTTGATGCCATGGATTTCCCATTCCATGAATTTTGTAGACATTTGACACTATTTATATTTCTAATGTGTTATTTAGTTTCACTTATTCCCTTCAGCTCAAGCCTAAAACTTGCATTTATTCTTATATGGTCAATGTAAACTTGTGTATGTGTTCAAAGTAGCTTCTATTTGATGATATTATTGTGTCTTTAATGTTTATTTATTAAAGAATCCATGAAACAAGTTTTAAATCCTTAAAAATCTTTGAATTTCTTGGGTTTTTCAATTTGCCGAGTCTGGGCACCGAGTCAAAAATCAGCTTGCCAAGTCTGAGGAGAGTCTGAGTCTTGTAACACTGGTTTCAATTGCTAGATGGCATTTTAGGGAATTTAAACTTTTCGCACAAGGATTTACGAGTGTAAAGTCCATTTTTTTAAAAGCCTTAAATCACCATTATGTTTTAGGTGCCCAAGGGAAGGAGAAAACATAAAGAGTTTTCTGTTCTCATGGGGTACGTAGCATAGGAATATCTAGGGGGTTTTTTATCTCTCAAATGTCCACATTGCTGCAAAAAAAAAAAGGAGCTTCCTGTTGTTTGGCATTGAAGAAGTCATGGAAGTTCTGGCATGGTGCAAGACCAGCATTTGGTTGCATAATTTTCTCCCATGTTTTCAAGATTTTGAATAAGGGTTAGAATGGACTAATGGCATGTTTTGTAGAATTTGAAAGAGTCATCCTCCATTTGGGCATGGAAAATACACTTTGCTGTCAAAATGTTGAGATCCTTTGTCGGTATTTGTACTGTCAAGCATAAAAGCTTCTTAGTTGCTCCTTGCCTCAAAAAGTTTATACTTTTCTTTTTCTTTGGTTAAGCTTGTTTTCATTGTAATTGTCATGATTTAGTTTTACCATAATACAAGAGGGTCATCAAGTATTCATAACCTAAAGACTTTTTTCAAAGCCTCATTCAACCCTGCCCATGCATCATAATCTTGTCCCAGAATAAATAGGCTCTTATAGTGATTGGTATCCATAATAAAGGCAGAATAAGGAAGGTATGCTTTACATTGTTTCTGGAAGAGTTGAAGACAAAGATTTGCATTACTTTCCATGGCATGACTATGTGTTTACACAGTAGACAAGGGACAGACCTTGACATAACAGTCATAAAAACAATCTTGTTTAGGCAGGAAGGCATAGTCATGAGATAATGAAGGAGTAGGGTTCTCAAAGGAAACTCCTCACTGTAATAACAGAACTAAAGTGTATGCAGCTAAAGGGAAATTCCAAACATGTCAAAGATAGTCATAAAATAGTCTTACATAAGCAGTGGCATGCCCAATAGAGGAATTCAAAGGAGGAGTATAACAGTCCCAAAGCAAGTAACAATGACAATAAGGATAGAGGCATGCATAGGACAGTCCCACATATGATGATCAAGGTAAAATTTGAAGACCATAAAGCCTATAAGAATAATGGAGATTGACAAAGAGACAGAAGACTATATTAGTGCAGTCAAGCTAGAACAATGACAAGTTACAGTGAGCTTTAGAAGAAGAAGACAGCCACAGTCCTTATAATTAGCACAATGTTGTCAAGAGCAGAGCTTCAAGTCAAGATGAGAGAAAAGGTTTGTGACGAAGTTAAAGAGAAGAAATGACATCTTGATCATGGTAGACTTTGTGATGACTTGACAGTGACCTTGAACGATAAAGAAAAAAATAGCTATGACGGTGAGGAAGGCATGAAGACAGTCACCCACAATCACAATAATGTTATTTCTTTGAAGTTAGTCTTAATAAGGCAGATATAGCAGTGAGAACACAGTGAACAAAAAGGAAAGGATAGTCTCCATAAATTAATCACATAACCTGACCTATAATATGTTATGACAGTGGAAGAAGCATAGTCCAGTTGTGGCAGGCTAATAGGTAAAGGGAATGTTGAGATAACAGTTTAAAACAGAGGACAAAATCCTATTCACAAGTAAAGAATGCATAACAGCCTTACGGATGTCTATAATCATGAGAGAAGAATGTAAGGAAAGATATTTGCAACAAGCTAGAGTATAAAGAGACAACTCAATTGTCTAAAGACTATCAGAGTCCTTGAACAAGCATGCATACATATTTCAGTGGTAAAGGATGAGCATCATAAAGTACATGGAAGATTGTTAGTGATGAAGATAACAATGTTCATTGTTTACAGGATAAAGGCAGAGATATCTTGCAGTTAACCTATGAAAGGCATTCATCTTCAGGACTGTGAGCAATAGGACTACCATAATAACTGAAAAGATAGTCATAAGGAAATGCCATAGATGCACAAACAGAGTCTATAAGAGTTGCAGGTCAAGGTCACAAAAAGTAACACTGTAATGACATAAAGGCACAAAAGTTGCAAATAACAGGCAGTGAATGAAGCAATCAAGAGTGCATCATGATACAAAAATTCATGCTACAGGTCTGATTATAAGTATAAAGGCAGGTAACTTTTCTGTGAATCAAAAAGGTAATTAATAGTAGCGTCGCCCAATCTGAGACTCAAGCAAAAGACAGTCCTATTGAGCAGGCATGAAGAGGACAGTATTGAAGCTCAAGTGTGACAGTGACAACAACATCTCACTCACAGCTATTAAGGGGTCTTCAAGACACAAAACTTCAAGACATCAATCCCTATGAAAATAGAGGCAAAGAAGACACAATGAAAGTATGTACAACAGATTGTAGACAACCCATGCATGGAAAGAAATAGTGGCAATAAGATTGGAACCTATTGTGACGTTTTCACACATTGCCCTATTGCAAATGGGGACCCCCACTTTTTGCTTTCCGACTTAGTGTCCTAGTTTAGTTGGTCCAGATTGGTAATTGTCAAAGCCTTTAGCCTTTGCCTGTGAGGGGATTTTGTCTTGTCAGACCAAGATAGGGTGAGTCTTAAGAGTGCAAAGCTCGTCCTTAGGGTATGATCAAGTCAAGTGGTCATGTTCCAAGCCCGGGATCCATGGTCAAGTGTCAAACTGAGAATCAATGATGGAATTACAAATATTGTTAAAAGTTGTCAATATTGACAAGTGTTGCAAAATCTTGTCAAGATTGCAAAATTGTCATTTCTATCAAAAGTTGTCATCAAAATTGTCAAAAATGCAAGATGTTGTAACAATTGTTGTGAGTATGAATTGGAGTAAGAGTTGTTTTGATCATTTTGGGGGTGGAATTGCAAGTTTCCCTTGCAATTTCGCCCAATCCTACATTTAGCCTTTATACTAAACACACTTGGCTTGCAACCTTGCAATCTATGCACAACCACCTCAAAATTCCAACCTACGTCTCTTTACATGGCTATGAAGGATTTCCACTCGTCTTTGGGTTTCATTCACCTTGTTCTTGATCAATGCATGCATACGAAGGAATCCTGCACTTGATGTTTTATAAAAGAGCATTGTCTAACTCTATTCTTGCAATCAATGCATGGAGTCTTTCTATTTCTGCCCTTTGTTTTGTGCATTGGGTATGTCAAATTCCGCCTTGCTTCATGATGTCTATGCATGACATGAGTGCAAACCCACCCTATGTTTATTGTAATGTCCACTAATTAGTTATATTCTAAATTATCTTAAATTTTCCCAAATCTGAAATAGGTAATTAAGTTTTAAGGGAGTACCTTTGTATACTGTTTTCCTGCAACACAAAATTAGAGAACATATATGAAGTAATACTTATAAACTGAAATGTGTACTAATGAATTAGATTGAGTGATATAATTCTTTAATGTATTAATTACCATTAGTATTATTTGTTAGATAAAATCAGATTGTAGGTTAGTTGCCATTCTTTATTATCCAATCCTTAGTACACTAGGGTAGACTAGTTGGATAGGGTGTCGAAGAAACCCTCCACCCTAGGCCCAAGAGCAGATGCTACATCCCTCTTGACTCCATGTGGCAGGTTTTAAGCATCCATCATGGAGTGTTGTACCCAGTGAGGTGTCCTATCGTCGTTCCCCCTCATCACAACCACCTCCTCTCTTAAGCCCAAGAGCAGATGCTTCATCCCTCTTGGCTCCATGTGGCAGGGGTTAGGCATCCACTGTGGAGTGGTGTACCTAAGAGAGGGTCCCACATACATTAAGCAATAAGTTTGCAATTGATATGATTTTATAACAGTCTCGTAAGGGTTACAAGTTCTCTTAGTTTAGCATTATTATACCATCATATTAATCAGTCCTTATATTGTCCATATTAGTGTTATATCAGATTTTGTGACAGCATTAAATTACATTTAGTATCAGCTTTTAAATTCATCACATTTGTCACATCCCACGTCGAGCTCATTTGACAGGTCCTTAAATATATAAAATAAAGCACATTGGAAGGACTATCAAACACGGAAGGAGGCAAAAAGGAGACATTTGAAGTTATTAGGCATGGCGTGGGTATGGCTGGAGGAATGGTGTAGGGTGCAGAAGCCTGGACGTGGTTGACTGAGGAGGAATGGACGCGTCTATTCTGGCTCTAAAAAGACAGTACAGATTGACTAACATGCGTGTTAGTCGCACGTTTTACACCGTTGATTTTGCAGTTTAACGGTTGCAATTGACTAACCTGTCACTAACACGCTGTATGACAGGTCTATTTTGGAGCTAGAATAGCCGCGGCCAGGAGGAATGGGCACCCATTAATTAGAAGACTGGCGACAGAGGACGACTTCATTTATTGGAGAGTTTGGGGAAAAAGAAACCCGACCTTCATTATGCTTCATGGATGTCCATACCTTGAGGAAGAGCTTGCAGTTACCTTCCACACAGTTTATCGAAGGCAGGGAGTGTGCCAGATTTGCCTGAAACTTCCTTACGCCTTATAAAATCCATTTAGTGCGCTTCCAACAATCATGGCTAAAGCAAAATAAAGGGAATAGAAGAGACACATCGTAGAGAGGGGAGGTAGAAGCTGAGAAAGAGGGCACATACATCCATCCATTCAAGGAGGAATTTCATCACACACAGGAATACCCAAAGAAGAGCGATGGTAAGAACAAGCTAGGTGGAAGTTCGTTGCCCTTTTTGGGGTTGATTTCTTTTATTTAAGGGACACCATTTAGTGTGAGATGTGGAGAAAGACCAGTGGAGGGTGTGATCGAGTGTAGAAAGGAGGTCATAGGGAAACTCATGGTCATTTTGGAGTAAAATTCTTGACATCTAAGCCATGGCTGTCCCCAAACAGAGGCAATAGAGCAAACTGCAGCACTTATATCAGACATATTGTATAATTGGTTAGAGCTACTTACCCCTTCCTCTACATTTCTTTCCTAAAATAATGGTTAATTCTGATGAATCGAATTCTATAGCTGGAAAATAATTAAGGATGGTTTAGACATATGGGTACGTTGTCATATAAATTCAATGAGGCATCACTTACATTCAACAGATGACGCACCTCATGCATGTCACACATTCTAAAAGCATTTTGTTAGAATAGATCAAGTGCATTACGTAGGCCTTGTTTTTCTTGAGATACTATCTCAGCAATTTGTTTTAGTTGTCATGATTCTATTAAGAAATTGGTTTGTTGGGTTTGTTTTAGTACGGTTTATCTTGATGCTTCATGTTTAGCGAAATTTTAGTATGAAACCTTTATTGCAGCTATGGTAGTTTTGGAGACTAATACATATCTTCATATAAATATTATGAGAACCCTTGGTTGAATGTTCATTGGATGTATTTACTAGTAACTATGGGTTGGATAGATTCTAAATCTTTTGTATACTCTACAAAGGCAATTGCAATATTTTATAAGAATACACGATATTATTTTACTCATGTCCTTGATACAAGTAATGTGATGAAGTATCATTCTCATGATGAGTGTTGTGTGTATGAAACATAGTTTTGTCATAATTATATATGACCAAAACCATATACCATGGTACTTGTATAAGATCTTAGCACGATTTGATTTGCCTAGTATTATAATGAAAAGGGTGTATAAGATCTTAGCACGATTTGATTTGCCTAGTATTATAATAAAAAGGGTGAAGTTAAGTACCCTCTTTATGGGTTATCCTTGAAAATTACCATAGAGTTGGACATCTTGTGGACATTGGCATTGAAATAATCAAAAGTAAAGAAAAAGTGCATAGTTGGTTGTGAAATGGAGCAACAAAGAAATTTGAATGGTTAGTTGAAAAAATCAGATTTGAAGAGCGAATTGAATTAAGTTGATTTATGCATAATGCAATCCCTATGTCTTATCAGTCTTGATATACGATGGCATTAAATTATCATACGCATTGGCATTAATAAATGTAGCATTTCAACTCCTTGTGGCAATCCTAAAATGATTATGTTCTCCTTATATGTGACTAGTACACCCTTCAAGTTTAGGAAACATTAGACATAATAAGGTTGGTCGTCTAAGCATATGAAATTGGAATTATGTCTTTAAGACTTTTATACCTTTGAAGCCTATTGTACCTTTTCCTCTCCCGAGGAAAGGTGTGGAGGTATTATAAGGGAAATAATTTAGATAGAGATTATGACTCTCTTAAATATGTATCCACAATTATACTCATGGTACTACTTTAATGAATTCTTTATTGATGACTATCCTCTGTAATAGGTGTGCTTAGTATAATGGATCATAATAAACTCAAAATACTATAGCTAGGAGAGGCATATAATATTGTGTAATTATCGTTTTATTAGTCCATGATTAAGAAAAGTATCTTAGACCTTAATCCCTACCTTGAAATTAGGTGGCATCATATAGTTAAGTGATCCTATTGAGCTCGACATTAAGTGAGATATTATCCAGGTTTATGTCGCTCTTGTTTTAGAAATAATTTCAGTACCAAATAGTTATTTATTCTCTTTCCTAGGCTTGATATCAATGTGTATTTTAATTAAGTAAAATTTATGACATTTGGATAATAGTAATATTGGAAATTTTAGAAGTGGAGATATATTGAGAATATTTCGAGATGTGGGTACTTATGTGACTATTTGGGAAATTCCATTTTGGTGGAAATAAGTGTAATGAGTCCTTTAAGGTCATTTTTCTTCCTTGCTTAATGTAATGATAAGACATGCTATATAATTTTAAATGGCACTTGGGGTAAAGGCATTATGAGATTAAGAAAAAAATATTTATTGACCCCTTGACTATAAGAACCTAAGTAGTGAATCTATTATGTATATTTTCCAATGTAAGTACTTTTCTATGGATAAGAATGGGTGTGGTATAATTTGAGACCTCAACATCCTCAAAGGGGAGTGTTATAGTATGGGTTGGTAAAGCGTGTACTTGGCTATGTTTTCCCACACTTGATATGTGTTATTAATTAATGAAACCTTATTTATGGAGAACACGTGTGACCAAGAGGTGAATCTGTAAGAGGTTATATAATATTCTTGTCGATTAATTATGGTGAGGTCCAATCCAAGATATCGACATGCATGATTAGGGGTGATGTGTTATAGAGTTACTAAAATTGGAAAGTTGTGTGTAGGTCATGTTGATGTGCTTTTTATGCACATGCAAACACAGAATAAAATACCAAGGTATCTTATCCTCTCTTGAACAAAATCTCTCGGATGCTGAAGATTAGCTTAAGGATCACTTGAGAAGACTCGAAGGTTCATGAATGTAGGGTCACTACGTGTTGATAACCTCATTGGTTTGATGTGATTATGTTGGAATCACAAGGGGACTTACATTCGAATGCTTGAATGTTTAATTTGTTGGAACTCAATTATCTAATGTTGCAATCTAGTGATGCTCTTTGTCCTAAACTAGCTTGATTTAAAAAAAAGGGCAAAAGGAAAGGGTTGAGAGAGTCTATTCTACGGTCTAGAATGTAAGAACATAGATGAATGACTATATGGAACCCTACTGAGCGAGGTCTCACCATTAACTTGAACAATTTGACACAATTTGAGTGCAATCTTCTAGGGACATTTCAAAGATGTTCGAATCAATACCATCAAACATTGATCACTATTCAAATTAATGCATAAGCAATGGACGTATAACAATTCGAAGTTAGGCTCATATCACTCCACTTGACCACGCAAGGCGCACTTACAAGTAGCAAGAGGCTAGTGGTATGGATTAGGTGGATTCCACATGAATACATTCAACAAATTCCTCCACTCAATCTAATTACATGAAAGTAAATTGAGAAGTAAAGACCATGCAAATTGTTGAAGCAACAAATCAAATTCACCATAACTTCAATGAAATCAATTGTTCTCTACAACAAGGTCTCGCAACAATCTTTGCCTTCTCCTAATCTAATTTCTATTCTAATTGTTATTTTATTATCTCCTATTACTAACTATTAGCTATTAACCTTTGAAAATGAAGAACTTGAGCTTTATATAGAGAGCTCATTTACAATGAATAGCCAAGATTGAATCTCCATCAATGGCCAAGATTTTACAAAAAACCCTAATTAGGGTTTTTTTACAAACTCTCCTTAGCCAATGAGAAAATTACATTCAATGAGCGTGGATCAATAGATATCAAGGGTAGGTACATCGGAGTTTGTGCATTC